>NC_141402.1:19395194-19555194 GCF_034619465.1 Leptosomus discolor | reverse complement strand
GTGCACCCCCCCCCCCCCATCATATTTATTCTGTGTGGGCAGAAATGAGCTTAACACCTCCATTGTATATCTAACTGTGTACAACTTTATTCTGAGGCATCCAGATGTTTACAATGAAGTTTGGAGGTGCTGGCTGTTCGTTTTGTTTAAATATGGGAGCAAACCCAGGGAACAGCTCTTTTGTTGCACAGTAAGCAATGGGAATTTAGCGCGAAGTATTGGTCAACCAGCATATACACTTTACAAAGTCCTAGGGAAGGTGGGTAAGCAGATGCTTAAAGGTCAAGCAGGGTAAGGAACAGTTAGTTAGCAGAGACGTGCTTAAGTTCAATAACCTTGACATATTTTCACACCACTGAGTTGTGAACTCTTCAGAAGTCCCCAGCGGATTAGGGTAAGAACATCTTTCTTCATTACAGTTGGCTTGTCCTCCTCTTTTCATTCTTCTCTCTTTCTTTTTTGTTCAATATTTTTACGGTACTTAGCTGGTGCAAGGAAATTTCTTTTCTTTTTTTTTTTTTTCCTTACCTGTATTGATGTTTACAATCTTCAGTGGGTACCACCGCATCTCATGGTGAAGATGTTTCAGAAAGCTACTGTGTTGAAGGAATCCAGCACTGCAGATCAAATTTTAGATATTTTTAAAGATCTTCCTTAGCAGTGTGTGACATTTGGAGTTAAAAGGGTGGAGATGCAGAGTGGCAGAGCCCTAATCCCTGAAGATGTAGCACAAGTAACATGGGGGCCCAAGCGCGTTCTGCATAACACTGGGGTCAGTATAACCAAAAAGCCACAGGCATCCAAATTCCAGGATCTACAGTCTATCAGAGCTTTGTGAAACCTGAAGCACGGAGATGAACACCTACTCCTTTCTAGCAATTACTATCTGTCACACCAGCATCTTGTTATCAACAGCTCTGCTTATCAGCTGACTGGAAGTTGTTAAAGGTAAATGGAAATATGCGAGATCTTAACTGGCTTTCAGAGAAGTGTGAAGTTATCCTCAACTCCTGTGTTAAGACAATTAGCTAAATCAGGATTTGTTTTATTGCTTTTGAAGAGCGAGAATTTACCATTTTTCTTTCTCCTGAAACAGCTGGAATTACTTATACTTGGAGACAAAAATTTCCTTTCATTCCTTGCAGAGTCTAAGGAAGTTCATGGCAATATTCTCTGTAGACAAGGCCATCAAAATGGCTGTCACGAAGCATGGGGGCATAAAATAAATTGATGACAGAAGAATTATGCATAGGACTTATCCTTCAGTGATCGTGTATACCTGCCATATAAGGACATCTAGAGGAAATCTCCCTTCAAAACAGCCCGTTTTTACTATGTTACATCTAGAAAAGAGACACAAAATTAAGGTGGGCAGGAAAGAATTTGAATCATGGAGAGGTACATGCTTCCTGATGTGTTTGACAACAGAAATCAGACAGGGAAAGCTGATGAATTCTTATACTTCTCAGGGGAAAAAGTGAATTTGAATCGATGTGACAAAAAATTGTCAAATGATACTAGCATGCTTTGGATCCCTCCCTCCCTTTTACTATGAAGTTCTTGAAGAACACCTTTTCAAATTCATTTTAGTTATGGTAGCTTTGCAGAGAAGCCTACTGGAAAATGTTGGAGTAAAGTACTTTTACCATGCTGTGAATCAGAATATGATCTTCAGTCCCACCGCTTTGCCTGCGGGCAAGCATGGTGATACACTGGCTTTCCAGCAATCCCTGCAGTTGCTCAGTTTCTGATTTTAGGTTCTGCATCTAATGTTGAAACAATTACACTGATCAGTTTTAATTATTCCATTGGATTAGTGTGGTCGTAGAGAGGAAGCATAATCCACGGATTAAGGAGATGGGTATTAGCATTTACTCATTTGCTCCTTTTGCCAATGACTGTCTTTAATGACATGGAGGTTGCGTATTTACTCTTTCAGTTATTACAGGAAAGCCCTTATGGGAGGTACTGTACAAACAGAACAAAAAGCTGGCCCTTCCCCAAGAAGTTCTCAGTCCAGATACAAAATTACAGATGATAGATTAATCTGGAGAAGTAGTTTTGTGGTGTCTAATCCAAAGAGGACCGAAAGCTAGTGACTGGTGAAAAGTGAACGACCTCTTTGGGGTGTGGGAGGTGTGAACTAGGGCTGCTGCTCAGGTGAAGACATGCAGGAGAAGCGTGCAGCTCAACAGTTGCAGGAATATTGAACACAAAAATTGCAGTGACCATGGCTGTGCATAGAGAGTAGAGCCATGAGTTGGAATGGGGAAGGAAAACTGCTATTAGCTAATAACCTTTCACTGTGTGTATCATGGGCTAATACATACTTGTCTCTATCTTTAAAGGCTGCTAGGAGCTCTGAAAGCCTTCTGACACTTTATTTCAGGGATTATAAAGTCGTCAAGATGGACATTTTGTTAATTAGGGAAGTCAATGTTAATGGATTTTTGGATTTGAAAGTAAAAAGTCAGTAAGGTAAAGTCTGCATAAACTAGATTATGTATTGTGGCTAGATTGTGCCTAAAACGTGAAGCTTAGCTTTGAAAAGCAGGTGTTCACTCAGCTTTCTTCAGGAGGTCAGTCAGAACATAAGCGTGTAAATATCTGTAGCAACCTGAGCCTCCATTCCTACAGCCTGTTCAGGTCAGTGTGTTTTCAGGAGTAAATCAGAATAGCTTTGCAGAAACTTCAACAGATGCTGGGGATCAAAATGTGAAGCCACAAACATCAGGTCCCCTGTGCACCCCATTCTGTCCTGCACTGCACATAGTGCTGTCAGCCCCCAGCCTAGACTGCTAAGTTTGCACAGTGAAGTGTTGGAATTCTTCCCCTTAATTTTGATGTGAAAAACTTGAGGTTTGTCAAGTGGAACCCCCGAATGTCGTTTGGGTTTTTTGTTGTTGTTTGTTTGTCTTTTATTGAGAGCCTTGTCAGTTTTCCTGGTGACTACATAAGTGTTCAGTCTTGTGACTTACAGAAGGATCATCAGACCCATATTTTTTGGCCTCTGCTTATAAACTGGAGAGCTGATAGTATTAAAACATTGTGGGGTTTGCTGAGTAGCCTGACAGTGCTGCCAAGAGATCCCTTAAATCTTCTCAGATTTTTAAAATCTCTTTCGGAGATTTTTACTTGTTCTTCTGCTAGTGCACTTGACTTTACTGATGTACTATTGAAAATTGCCAAGACAAGTCACTTGTTCATCAAAACCCATCCATTTTTCTGTTACTTTAGTTGTATTAATTTGAACAAACAGCAGTTAACAATATCATACTGTCTTGTAATAAGATATCACGTAAAAATTTTAGGAACTGTCCGTTAACGAGTAATGATTTCTCCTTGTTCACTCAGAAAGGTCTCTGCCAACCTTGTACCAAGGGCAGTCAGGAGTCTCATGTTATGTAAGTGGTCTCTGTTACATTCTGCTCCCTGTATAAACTGCAGACTTCACAGCAGGATACTTTATCTTTGACTGCAGCAGTCATGTCTGGCAAGAAGAGGACATCTCAAACACTGTTTTTACGCTTTTCAACACCCAAATGGGAACTGCGGGTTATGTTTGCTGTGTCTCACCTCAGATTGTGTGGTACTAGAATATCTTTGTGCAGAGTCCCATCCTTAGTTGCAGTTTTGTCTGGCTTAGGGTGAAAGTTGCATGACCTTTTTTTTAATGGCCACCACATCTCATCTAAAATTTAAAATGCCGGCATATATGGGTCTTCCAAGTTTCTTAACTGAGCTTTTAAAATTTTGCTTTAGAAGCATATGGCAGGGTAAACTTCTTCCTGTACTGTGAATCTATAAAGAAGCTATTTAAATCATTTCTTCTGTGAAATGCCTGTTGTGGGTAAAGATTGAGTGTTAAGTCCATTATATAAGGGATTGTTTTCAACTTTCTTTGTCCCAGCACCTTGCTGTGTCTTCCCATTGACTCACTGGGACCCAGTGAAGGTCACAATCTGTGCCCAACTCACCTATTGAAAGTGAAGCATAGCAGCATACTGGAGGTGCAGCAAGGCTAATTGCAATTGGCATTGGTGTGTAAGAGGGTTTAAATGTCAAAGGGAAGTGTGCCATGGCAGTAGCTAAGGAAATATTTTTGTACGGTATCTTCAGGAACTGTTTGCCTGAAGTTTACAGGGTGAAAAATGTTCTCTGTAACATTGCTGGCAGTAATTTGCAGTCATTTCTGGTACAAATGGACACAGCTCTGTTCTATTTATGGAAGGTTCCTGTAATGTGTGCAGGTCTCCCACTGACTTCAGTGAAGCTGTGCCCACTTACAAGGCTTGTGAACCTGGCCTGTGAACTCTGCCAGTCACTTATCAGGTCTGAGTTACAAAGCCAGCCTGAAAGCTGTCAATATTTATGTCATTCTGCCTGAAGATTGCTATCTTGGGGCGAGCCCAGCAAGGAAGAGAAATTTTGCATGCTCAGACCAAAACTAGTAACATTTAAGTACTTAATTTTTTTTTTCCTGGAATATTTGTCCGTTAACTTTAATGAAGTTTTTCTAGGCTTACAGGTCTGAAGAGAGCTATTAAACAGAAGGGAGAGAGTTTGCTTGCCAGGCATTTTCTCTGCTCTCTCGGTTCTGTTTTTTTATGGCCAGAGAAACACTTTCAACCCTATGTCTTTAAAGCAATGCTAACACTTAGTGACCAGTTAAGTAAATCCCACTTGTTAAATTCTTGTGGCTGTATTATGCTGGGAGCCTTACTCTAAGGGCCCTGTTCCGTCACTGCTTGTTTTTTTTCACATTGAATGAAGTGACTTGGATGGGATACAGAGATTGGTGATGCAGGAGAAATCCTCTTCTGCCACTGAAAGGTGGCATAGTGCAAAACCGTAACTGTTATTTTCTTCTTCTGTAAAAGGTAAGCCAGGAATCTTGTTTGATTTACTGGGCCTCAGGCTAACAGGGCAAAGCCTGGGTGCGAGCCAGGCTGTAGATGGCCTTCTTGTGGCTCCCACTGCTGGAGTAGGAGTCAAAGGATTTGTGCCGGATTTGCTTTCTTAGGCCTCTTCAGTTTGCACTTGGACCAGTGGAATTAGAAAACTAACCAGTAGAGAGCCAGTTTGGATGCAGTGTCTCACCTCCATGGCACCTCCAGTGGCTCCTTCCTGTCACAGTGGCAGACATAAATGTCCCTAAAAACCTTACAGGTTCACATTTGGAATTCCTGAGCTTCCTCAGGACAGAAACTATGACTGCTGATGCCTTTCTCCCAGACCAAAGAGACAAATGACGCCAATGTCCATTTGCCTTCCTTCTCTGCAGGGTGTGTGTCCCTCCCGTAGCCCTCGCGCTTACCAGCCCCTGACTCCCTTCACAAACACTGAGGTACCGCATTTATCTTCTACTCTTCGGTGGGATTAAGGCTCGTGCATTCTGGGTGCGCTCCAGTTTAAGGTAAGCACTTAATCCGTACCTATATCATCGCTGTTATAACCTTGCTAAAACATGCCCAAGGTTTCTTTGTATACCATATCTCTACTTTCAGTTACAAAATACTGTTCAGAAGTCATAGCTCGGGACTTCTGGCCTTATTTCTCTTACGAATTGCTTATATGGACTTCCCTTGCTTGAAAATTAATTGACCATACAATAAACTGTTTTCCCTTGAGCAGGGACTATTCTGTTTCCTATGACATTACAGTAAGCTGTCTTTGGGCCAAATATTTAAAGGTATTTAGGTGCTTAAAGATGCAGGTAATGTGAATTTTCCGAAATACCTAGCTGCCTAATACACAGCGATTTCGGTGGGAGTTACCATCTAAGAGCTTCTAAAAATCCCACTGTGCACCCATCTGCTTCTTTAAGCACCTGAATTCCTTTAAAAAACTGGTCCTTCCCTCCATCAGTAGAGATAGACTTTATTTTTCTTGCTGTAGACAGAGCTTCTTAATACAGTTTCTCAGATATTGCCTGCCACCTTTAACTTATTTTCATTGTTTTGATTATGATGTCAAATGTAGTTGATGATCATGTTTATGCTGTTCCAAGCAGAGCGTGGGCACACAGCATCTATCCTTTATGACATGAACTTGGCACAGCATCTAATATTAATAAATCAGGGCTAAGAGGTTTGCAGGCAAGCAAACTGTCAGGAAGTTACTGCAACTTTTGCAGTATATTAAGTGATCTGTGTTTTGTTCTAACTTTTTAAACCCTCTTTGAAAACCAGAATTCTGTTTCTCATTAGTCGGTCTTTGATCCAGTGAAAATATCAGTCCCTTGAGTTAATATTTCATCTGACTATAGGGCCATGTAATTTGCTACGACACTAAGTCAATAGGTCTCTGCTGGCTTACCCCAGCAGGACTTGTATGTGTAGGCAAAAAATTCTTCACAAAACATGAATAATGTGGATCTAATCAAGAATTTATTTCTTTGGTTAACCAAAGGAAAAAAGTGGAGTGTGAACATCAGTCCATCTAGGCACAAAAGGAGCTTGAGGGAAAGAAAACATTTCACTTTGTATCAATTCACGTTCTCAATTTAATACATAAACAGGAGTGTCAGGACATGTGCATCTTGCGGAGCCGCGGAAATAGCAGTAGATTGATTTATCATTATTTACCGGCTTAGCCATCCTATTCATGTGCTTTCTATTATAATGTACTTGGAAAGCTCAGACAGTCCTTCTGCATTAACCTCCACCTTCTGTCGTCATCTTTCCCTCTGGCCGCCCTGTGCTACATCCTGAAATTTTAATTTCATTGCACAAGGTGTTTTAGATTGAAAATAAACATTCGTCTGTGGAGAGTTTTGCTGAGTCTAGAATATTCAGTTTGGCTTAGCAAATTTAAAAACAAGCAACCAAAATTGTGCTTTTACTTTTTAAGGTTTTTCCAGGGGTATTTCATTCTGTGATCTCCAAAGGAGTGAAGCATTTTCGAATACGCATTAATCCTCACTGGGAATTGATCCAGAGCTTGTTTTAAGCATATGCTTAAGTGGTTTGTTGAACTGGGGCCATAGCTGCCCAGGCCCATCTCTGGCTGAGCTTTAATTGAGCAATGGGAACATTTGAATTCATTTACTTGTGCTTGTGGGATTTGTTATATACATATTTTTAAATAGCTATTGATGAGATTTATGAGAATTTGTGCACATCTCATGGTTGGATTCACTGTGTGAGAAGGGGGCAGATCCTTGAAAAAAAAATATTATCTTTAGTTCCATACCTGCCTGATACTGTGTCTAAAGGACAAGTAAATATTTTGTTACATTTTCACCAAGGTGTGTTGTGTGATTTTTGATCCTTGCTTGGTTTTGGCTTGTTTTGTTGTTGTTGTTGTTGTTGTTTTGGTTTGTGGCTTCTATTTCTCTCTTGGGTATGTGATAAAGAAGAGCCCTGTTGTAGAGGAACCTCCTGCTCTGGTTGATGTGTTAGCATATCACTGACCCACTGCAGCTCATTCATGAGTTTTCAGCTCTGACAGGTTGAATGCCCAGAGTGGTCACTGATTAGACTGCCACTCCTAATATTCTCATCCCTACAGTTATCAACCAGGAAAATAGTGACAAGTAAATCTAAGCAGCGCGGGAAACGCAGAGTCTGAGAAACCATGGACTTGTAGCATCTTATGGCATTTACTGCAACTGCAGTGGCATTCAGTGTGATAGCGCAATAGTTTGGATCAGAAAAGGAATCCCGGTCTTGGCAAATAGAAGGCAAATCACACATCACATTTGCAACTTGTGCATTGCTGCATGATGCCTTAGGGGAAGGAGAAGAATTTCAGAGTTCTGGGTGATCCCTTGGAGCTTGGTTGTTTTGTATTCAGTTGTGCTACTGAAGCGATCTGACCCTGAAGTTTCAGGGCTGACTCCTGAACTTCAAAATCTCGATTCATCAGGACACAAGACTCTTAATAAAGGCACTAGGACCTTTCCTCAGACTTAGGGATATTAGAAGTTTATGATCCTTTTTTTTTTTTCCAAGAGGATGGTTAAAGCATATTTATCACTGTAAATGGAGTTTTCAGTCCTGGTGGAAGAAATTTTAATTTTACTGGGTTTAAAGTAGAGGAACTAGACATCTTACCAGTTTAGAACATTTTCTGACTGACATGTTGTAAAATGAGATTTTTTTTTTTCATTTCGTTCTTTTTGCATCTGTTTTTCTTTCCCCATTATTTGTGCAGATTTGAGTCCCACTCCTGCCATTGTCCTGCCTTCTTGATGGGTGCCCAAGGAACATTTTTAATTCCATAAATTCCCTGGGCCAGTACCAGCAGCTGAGATGCGTGCAATTGGTCAGGGCATTCACCTGGGATGTGCTGAGGCCAAAATCAAATCAGGTAAATTTCCAAGTTGAATCTGGGTGTCCTGTGTCTCAGGTGAATGCAGTAATGCCTTTATTCTCTATAGCTTTTTTTTTCTGTAAAGTCTGTTAAGAGTTCTGAAAAATATTTCTGTGACCTTCTTCCTACCAAAGACAAACAAAAAAGAAAAGAAAGGGCAGGGTTCCATGAATCACTATTTTCCAGTGAAAATTTTTTGTCAGAATACTCCTGATTGGTAAAATCACCTTTACTTAGGCTCTTGGTTAAAAATATAAAGTCTCCTTAGAACGTGGGAAGTGCCATGTACCTTTAACAAAAAAGGAACATACTTCTGAAGTTGCACACATCTGAACTAGGTGATCTGATAAATGTGTTAATGAGCAGAAATTAGGAAAATAAACTGCATTTGTGACCCAGACTGGTAAATGTGGGTCCTCCGGCTATAGTAAGCCCTTCCCTCTACCTCTTTCCCATCTTTTTACCCTGTTCAGTGCTGTGTTTTTAAGCTCTGTGGCATAAGTTTAGCTCTAGTAGTTTAGCTCTAGTAAGAGTGAGTCTGTTCTCTGTCCTCTGGGTACACTTTTATCTGCAGCCTTGAGCAGGGCTGCACACAGCTGCTCTGGTGACTGGAGGAGAGATGCTGTGTAGCTGTGCCCACTCCTGTGCTTCCCCACCCTGTTGCAGGGAGTTTAAAGCCACATTGGACCACGCTAATGGTAGACAGAGAGCAATTCTGCGTGTTTTGCCACTCACAGAGAAATGAGCAGCTCTCTGTACTCCTTTGAAAGTAGCAATACTTTAAACTCCAGATGGAGCTGGTGAAATCTCTGAACGCCTATTTCTTCTTGGAAGTTGAGGATTTTGGTAAGAGCTGGGTGCCAGTGGTTGATTCCATGTGCAAGTGAGCAGCTGGATGTGCGGCTCTTGCATGTGTGTGCCTGAACGCCATCTATAGCACCGGTTAGTAGCCAGGCTTGGAGGAAAGATAAAACAAAGGAAAAAGCTAATAATTGGTCTTTAGAAGTTCTGATATGAGTTAAGCCTTAACAACAACTTTCCAGTGTTATAACCAGGAATATTACACTATTGGGGGGGGGGGGGGGGGGATGTTAAAGTGTTAGATATATGCAAAATTCCCCCTGTTTAGAATTTAGGCTAATCCCATGGTCCTCATAAAGTCAGTCTGAAAAATTCTCATAGCTGTACCCCCAGGTTATGTGATGTGGTCCATAGCCCGTCCTCCCCCTTTTGCTCCCTACAGGGCACATCCCTCCAGCTCTCCTACAGCTCTTATCTCTCCACTCCTGCTGCATGAGGGAAGGAAGGGGAAGCCAGTGACCAGGGCAGAAATGCTCAACTTGAATAGTAAAAACTGAGATAAACACAGGGTCAAGGTAATTGATAAAACATGGCAGATCAGACATGTACTGCTTGTATAAACCATTTTCTTTTATTAATTATGCAGCTGTGTAGAGAGACATGGGGAAAAAAATGCATGGCATTTGTTGATTTTGTGACTATACATAAAGCGTTATGCTATCCTTAGAGGGGAGACTGTATAGTAAAAGTTAGGGGGTCTTAGTGCAAGAGAATTAAATTAGAAGTGGGGATAATAACGTGATGATGGTTCATCTTGTACTTCCAGCTGTCACCCTGAGAAGGGAAGGAGTCCTGTCTGCACATGCCTCTTGCCCAGAGCGTTAGGGAACTGGGACTCAGGTGGCTGGATTCTCCCACAAAAGCTCTGCTGTGCAGGAGGAACATTTCAGGATACTGTTGTAAGCGTGAGTGCATCCTTAATTCTGTTTTTAAAGACAAATCATTTCAAGTAGAGTGCATAGAGCTCATGACACAAACACATCTGGATTTCAGTTGTTGATCTGAAATATTCACGTTCCAATATGGTAAAAACAGATGTTGGATTGACAGTCATTGTAAATGTGAATGATCACATCAGAAATCCCATATGTAGCTTAGAGCAGCAAAGCCTACATAGCCACCCTTGATTGTGTTCTGGGGTTAAAAATATTTCCTTGCAAACCTAATGTTAGTCATCACTTTTTCTTTTTAGGTATAGAAGATTATTACAAATCTTAAAAAGGTTTAGATGCAAACTGTCATCAGAATTGAACTGACTGTCTTAATCAGAAATACTTGGTTTGAAGTGAAACATAGAAAAACCTCTTTAAAATGTTTAATATTATCCTATTTTGTGCACAGTAAGCACTGTGCAGAGGTCAATGGCATTGAACTTAAAGGGCTGATTGTTAAAAGACATCAAGCATCTGTGCCTTCTGCTGAAGTACACAGAAGCTGCAGAACTTCTGACACCTTTGAAGAAAAGTAGCTGAGGCATGAAGAGTGTAGCTGTATAGGTGAGTCAAGGGGTCCGTATAAAGGCCACCTGATTTTTCAGAGGCTTTTAATTTCCACAACATTCTCATTTTGAATGTGAGTTTTATTGGTGTGAAAACTGGATATTTGGCCTTCTTTATATATTTGCTTACGAGTTTATCCATGAAGCAGAGGATATTGAAGATTATTTTGGATTCCTAAAGTACCAAAGTGACTGTCTTCCAGAGCAAAATACTTTCAGACCCAACAGCTGGGACCAGAACTTCTGCAGAAGAAAAACCCAGGCGATGTCCCCTTTCCCCTCTTCACAGCCTTGTTGAGTCACTGAACGTTCAGATCTAGAAGACCTTGTTCTGTTCTTGCTGCCACTCCTGGGTGCAATGGTGCTGTGAGCAACTCTCCAGCAGACTGAGGGCTCCAAACCAGGGTAACAGATGGTCAGTTTAGGCACTGTGCAATTTTGGAAGGAGGTGATAAGTACTTGGTTGGAGTTCCCTTCCTTGCAGCTCTCTGAGCTACAGAATTGTTCACGGTTTCCCCATGCAATTCCACAGTTGGAGGACGCACAAGTGGGCATAAAGCTGCTGTTCTCAGAGCTGTCCCTTTCTGTGTTGCATTTGGTGGCAAGGTGCACCCTACAACATGCCAGCAAGGTGCGTTGCAGAACTGTTTATGATGTTCTAATAGAACCATTTACCAACAAGTGAAATAGCTATTTATGTTACACTGCAGCATTCGTCATTGCATCAGAAACAATCTGTTGTTACAGGAGCTTTCACAACATTTGCTTTCATGAGGATTTTAATGCAGAATTCATATTTGGGAGGGAAGTGAAGAAAGGGACTTCAATGTGTGACCGAGGATAAGTGAAAGATGACGGGTAAGATTAAGCAATCAAGGAGACAGTTATGCATGGGCTGAAGATAGAATGGTCATCGCAGGCAGTGGAAGAGAAAAGGATCACAGAGATTCAAGAGGGGTGAATGACAGGTTTAGACCAGTGAATATTGTGTTGGCCACAGTATTTTAAACAAGGTGAAACAACAAAAAGGAAAGAGAAGTCTGGGCAGAAGGTGAGGAAGTTCTGAGGAAGACCTGGAGTGAAGGGTAGGAACAATCCAAGTGCGTTAGGAAAAATGCACAGGGGAACATGGATGGCAGGGGACATGTATGTTTTTATGTTACAAAATGCATGTCCTAAATTGAGCTATCTCAGGGTTTTAAGTGTTTCAGATTTTAGGTTAATCTCCTTTCCTAAAAGAGGATTTTATTTCTGAATCAGCAAACATTTAAAATTGTAAAGAAGAAAAAGCAAATACTTTCCTTGGAAGGATGGATGAAACATAAATCTTGAGCAGAACTATAAACTGTTGAGACAAGGCAATTTTGCTGGATTATGTAGCTCATATCAGATCGCAATAAATCAAGCCTTCAAAGACAAAAGACTATATAGAGAAGAATAAACCAAAGACTCTCCAAGTAACAAAGGCCAGATACACAAAAGTAACTAAGGAGCTGAAGAGGCAAATAGATGCCTGGCAGGATTTTAAATCGGATCATTCAGCACAGACACTCATCACCTGATAGTGATTATTGGCATCTTCAGGCCCAGACACTTCCTTGACTGAGGTTAAAATTCCAGTCAGCACCAGGGAACCTATCTCACAGCCTTAAAATCTGAATGTTTGCTATAGCATCCCTGAGTAAATGGAATTTACCTAGTGGGATGTGTTTGACCTACTGTGAGCATTGACAATACACTTTTTTTTGGTATAATTCTGTCTTTCCTCACTTGGGTCATCCCACGGAGACAAGAAGTTCTGCACATATTTATCTTGCTTGCTGATCTGGGCCTGACTAGATAGAAGAATAAATTTTGAGCAAAACTGTGGCTTATCGGGTATGATGAAAGAATTCTAGCAGTGGGTACCAGACACTAATAACGCTCGCTCGCTCTCACATTTTGGAAATTAATTTTCTGCACTGCAAATTCCTGAGTTTGGAGCAAAAAACCCACATTCCAGTGCTGTAAATAGCAAAATCCATGTCACACTCCATAGCTGTACCCTGTAGTCCCAGTGCCTTATTGTTCAGAGCACCCAGACGTATTCCAGCGCACCGTGGCATGTTTCTAACCTGTACACCTTGGCCTTCTCTCAGGGGAAATCAGAGTATGAGAGAAGATTAAGCCTTGGGACTCATCCTGACATGCAGGCAGAACAGTCACAGGGGCTGGGAAGTGTTTCCACATTCCCAGGCTAGAAGTACTGGGGACAGGCCTTTTAGCTGAGCTTTGCTATTCTGATAGTCATGTATTCATCCAGTGTCAAACATGGCTGTTTTTTTGTTGACATTAAATAAAAGGATGACTTGAGTCTTAAACTGTTGAGGATGTGTGTGGGATACAGAAAGGGATTCCTGTCATTCCTAAATTGGAAGAAATAAATGTAATGCGGATAATAAGAAGGAAGAAAAAAAGAAGAGAAATTGCTGTACAGCTATTTTAAAAAAAAACCCAGACAAACAGATATCGAGAGCACAAGATCTTATCATGACTGAGAATTACTAGAACATGCTAGACATGGTGAATAAAAGGCACTCAGGCAATGTTACTGCTGGAACAAGCAGAGATGTGAAAAATCTAGGAAAATTTGTAAGTCTTTATTTGCCACTAGTCTGACAACAGATGATGACATATCTGTGAACATATGTTACAAAAAAAAAAGACTACTGTCATAAGCTATGCAGTGATAGGGTCATTGAATATTTTTAGCTCCAATTCCAGTTCTGGTTGGCTTGTATATCATCTTGAGTTTGAACATGCTGTTTTGTTCAGTCTCCCCACGGAATATTGTTCCGCAGAATACTTTAAGTGCATTTATTCAAAAAGGAGCCTTGGCACTTGAATACACTATAATTATGATTGCAATCCAAGCCTATACAATTTTAGGTTTGCTTTATCGAAGATTAATATTCTGTTTGCTTGGACTTTGCACACTTACAGAATTCAGCTGGGAAAAAAAAAAGTCAGAGTGCACTTACAAGTGAAATGGTGCTTCTGTCAATGGTTTTTTCAAGTCCCGCTTCCCTTTGGCACCAGAGAAGTGCTTTTTTCATTACACATCTTATGATGTGCAATACTTAAAACAGGGCAGCATGGAACACCATAAAAATAAGTCTTCCTGGCTTAGTTCAAAACACATTTATCTATTTGAAAAAGAAAAATTTCTTTTCCAAAAGCTTGTCTATACATTAATACTGCCCAAGGGCACATTTGATGTATGCTTTCACCGTTTACATGACTTTTATACACAACTGCTTGCTTTGGTATTGACTAAACAAAGAATTTTTTACCAATCAAGCAAGGACTAGACAGTGAAGCATGAGACGGCCCACCTGCTGTTCCTGATAATTTTTTCTTAAAGAAAACACTTTACTGGTGCATTCCTCTCCACACATTTCTCAAAGCACAGTTATTCAACTGAGGAAGTGTAGTTCTGGTCTCACTCTAAGAGCTCTGCTCTTACTGCTAGTATGATCCCATTTTTTCCTCTCTTCTTCTTTAATTACACCCCCTCAGTACAAAAAAAAATAAATAAAAAGTAGCCGTTGCAAATGGCAAATCAGTCCATGGGGGCTGCTTGGATTTTAAGGGCAGCTGCTGTTCAATGTATCTGGTGTGTCACTTTCTGTTTTGTGCTACTGTTTTATTGCTGCTGTGGGAACGGAGCAAAAATAGCGGCTACTGCAGTTCTGTTGAATAACCATCAATGTGATTCTAGCCAATGTGTCAGTCCCTCACTGAGCAAAAAAATGTCCATATTTGATATCCACTGCCCTACCCTGACCTGTAAATGAAAATAGTAACATGCTAAATAGTGACAGAAAAGCATGATTAGCTAAAAGACTCAGCTGATATACCTGGGTGTGTTTGTGCCGCTATGCATGTGTGGGTGTGAGAATACACGTACAGCTCCAGAAAGGTTGGTGCAAGTAAATAATTCATAAGGTGCATGCAGTATATTTAAATGTTAAATACATTGGCTTTCAAATTCAGTGCAACTATCAAAACCTGCATTTGGCTACAACTCTTTGACTGCTGCATATTTAAAGTGAAATCACTAGCAGTCTGCAAATGCTGAGTAAAAATTACACAAGCCCCAATTATTGACAGACCACCTAAGCTTGCCAGCTTATCCCTTTGTGGAGCTCACATTTCTCTTCTTCCCACGCAGGGCTGCTGCTTATTTTAATTTGAGTGTAAAGTCTTGACATCAGAAGTGCTGACTCATGAAACAGCAAGGAGGGAAAATTTCTGTTGCCGCTGCAGTGGCCGAAGTCGTGTGGATTTACCCCACCGTGGCTTCTCCTGCTCTCCTCGCTCCAGCCCATGGCCCGCGTCTGGCTTCCGCGGATCTGAAACTGCTGCTGGGAAAGAGCACGAAGGTATTAAATACATCTAATAGCTGCTGGTTAACGCGGTTTGGTGTTGAATCCATCTAGATTGTTTTACCTCTCCTGTCTATTCACCAGCAAAAGTTTATCCTGCGTCAAACCAGGCTTGTCACGTACCGAGTCTAAACGGGCTTTTGTTCTACCAAAGGCAAAGCAGCGACGTGCCGCTGCGGTTCCCTGAACCGGCTGGTTTTCCCCAACAGATGGCACTGCCTTTCTCTCGTAGTTAGCCAAAAGTTTAAAAACATTTTGTTAAAAATAGATGCCCCACATTCTTAATTGGCAATCCTTTTTCTATTTATTGTTAGGCACAAATCAGATGCTGTTTAGCTCTCAGGCAAGCTCAACGCACAATACATAAAAGCTTAATGTAAAACACCCAGATATTTTCTTATTCTGTTTTCTATCTGCCTGTTATACCAGAAAATACTGAACAATTTGTGTTTTGTCACTAATACCTTCAGAAACTTAGTTATAACAAAATGTTATTTTTTCCATCATGAAGATAGACCCTTTCTGCTTAGTCTTAAAACTCACTACGTAGTCAGACGCCTAAGCCCGCATGAAGCCCCCATTTTCATATAAATGGAGCCGATATTATTTCAGCATCTCTGGAGCTCAGCTACATTTACTGGTGTGCTTAAGGCGTTTGGCCCTTATCATGAAGAAGGCTTTGAAACCCCTTGTGCCAGCAGGTCTTTCTCGCGTGAGGGGATGGAGGCACCCATGCCAGCTGACCCTCCTGAGCTGTGGTCCCCACAGTGGGGCCCTGATGCCAGTTCTGGGGTCGGGAGGGCTTGCAGCCTTCCTGGGGTTAGTCCTCTCCGCAGGAACTGGGAGTGTGCTGGGGGGAAATGTGTCTCCGCCGTGGTTCTCCTCTGACCCTCCCCAGGGTAACTCCCCAGGGTAATTCCCCGTGGGTAATTCACTACAGCTTCTCTGCCAGTCTCCTGATGCCAGCTCCGCTCTTGCGGGGAGCGGGTGGACACATCACCGGGGGTGAGCCTCCCTCTGCTCTCTCCTCAGCGAGCTAATCATTTCTGTGCCCGCTTCTGGGACCCACTGCATTTCTGCGATTCCCTGGGCTATGCTGAGCAGAAAGGCCAAATCACATTTCTACAAAATGAAATTGTAATGGCCTCACTGTTTCCTAGTTTAGTCAGTACCTAGTCTTTCTTTTTGTGGTCGACTTGTTTATAGTGGAGCAGAAGGAACATGTTTTGTTTTGCTTTATTTCTTTGCCTGTTCTTGCACATGGACAGATTTTCGGCCAGCTGCCCACGGCTTTACTCCCCCTGCAACACCTCCCCCCACAGCAGTCACAAATTCAGCGTAGGTCCTGATCCAGACAAGCGTTTCGTTTCCCTACCAGAGCTCTTCCAGCAATGTCAATAGCACTACCCACAAATACGGTTTTGTATGTGCTCGAAGGCGGTGTCAGGGCAGGGCTTTTAGCACAGATGCATGGGAGTAATTCTTTCTAATAGGCATTCACATGTGTCTCTCTCCAGTGACCTTCATTTGCCATCTCTCTGCCTATTTAGGGAGTTTATTAGGTCCTTCTGAAGTGGTTCATAATATTCTCATAATATTGGACAAGTCTCAATAATTGTGTCAAATTCCAATGTTATCAGCTGGATTTTGAATCCCCTTCTCCTGTTTGCTAACATATTAAACAGCGCTGTACCTAACACAGTTCTTTGAGTCACCTCATTGTCAAAGCAATTGAAAGCCTTTTCTTCTTCCTCTTCTTTGGTGATTTTTACTTCCCAAGCTGGTTTTGTTCCCTTTGTCACTTTTTGTGGTGAAGGCTATCGGCTGTTTTTAGAAAGAGCAGTAGATTAATCAGGTATGCTTGTACTTGAGGCAGTTTTCTTTTAAAAAATTCTGCATTATTTTCTCTTTTTTATGCAATGACAATCTGGTTGTTTTCATACTTTATTTTCAAGAATTTTGTTTTCCTGGTGGTAGAGTAAGGTTTAGCAGGCTGCAATTTTCAAGGCTAGCTCAACATGTTTTTTTAAAGCTAGTACTCATATAGCGGCTTCCAGCTCTCCAGCAGCTGATGGTAATGAGCAAGGATGTAGGGTTTTTTAATTAGTTCCTCCGACACTTCCTTGAAAATATTTGCATGTACACAAGCTAGTTCTGGAGATCTGTTGCTCCCAAATGCAAATGTTGCAGCACTTTCTGCCCTGAAAACAGTCTTTAATATTGATTTATTTTTCTTACATGGGAGAATAGCTGTGCTAAAATGACATCTTAAAATCCTCTTTTGAATATAGGTGTAAATAAAATATTTGGATCTTTGAAGACATCATTGTTAAATGCTCGTTTGTTCCTCCTTCATTCCTCCTGCTTCTTGGGTATGTGCCTCTGTCTGTGTGCATGTGTGAAAGTATTACTTATTTTTATTTTGACTGCTTGCTTGTGAAATTTTTTCACAGACCTAATGTTTTTTTAAGGCAGTAACATGTGTACTTTTGCATTGGTTTCAGCCAATGTGGGCTCCTTTGCTTTGAAAGATAACTGGTAAACAGTTTACCGTGTAAACGCACATTCGTTTTTCCTTGACTTCTGCTTCCTCTTTTTTTTCAAAATATCCATACTTCAGTGGATGTAGTATGATTTTGAGGCTTTATGGTTATTAAGAACATCTAGTGTTATTTCTTGCATCATGCCAGTCATGTGATTTCACAATGAGCTGCAGTGTGTCTTTTGTAAAGGCAGTCATTCTTACTGAAAAGACAGCAGCTTATTGCATCTGTGGCTCTCAAGCAGTTAATTTTAACCTAATACTTTACTCATTAAAAGAACAGATAATTTTTTTTCCAACCTGCATTTGTCTACCTTCTGTTTCTTAACCTTTATTTACTCTTATGGCTTTGCTCCTTAGTTTAAAGTTCACTGGTGTCAGGACTTTCCCTTCCCAGCGCTTCCCTGGCACTGTCATGAGTTACTTCTGCCTTTGTTGGGGTGGCTGTCTGCAGCAGTTTGTTATGCACAGGTAAGGCTTCCACAATTTCAAATAATTTAGTCACTCATTCTTGATTTCCTTGCAATATTCCACAATCATCATTATCTGAAAATTGGGTACCAAAACTGGACATAGCAATGCTGGTCCCATCAGTGATACATACCTGTAATATCATGGTCTTCTGCATAATCCGGCAAGTGTTGCATTAACCTTAGCCCATAGATTGCATAGGGAATTCATGGTAAATTGATTTTCTGAAGTCCTTTTCAGTGTCATTGCATTTCAGGATATGGTATTCTGTGTTGTTAGTTGACCTACATTCTCTCTTTTGACATATCTGACTTTGTGTCTGCCTGTATTAAATCCTTTTTAAAAATATTAATTTGTTTTACAAGCTGATTCAAATAGCACATTCTAACTGGCTGGTCCTTATCTCTCCAATGGTTATTTGACTATTTTTTTTCTCTGCACAGCTTTAAAGTAGCTGATTTTAAATATTTGAAATATTTTCTCGCCTGGACAGATAGATGCATTTCCATCAATTCCTGTTCTGAACATAGTCAAAAGGGGGTTTAAAAAAAGTAACAGAAATACTAGAAATACTACTAGATGAACCCATGTTCAGGTATGATAACCAACAACAGTGCTTTTGTCAGTTTTTAATATGCTTTACTACGTCATACATCTTGAGTAGTATTGTTTTTAACAGAATGTAGTGCAAAAGCTTTCAAAAATACTAATTCAAAATGCAAATGCAATTATTTTTTACAACCAATTTTTTTTACAAATAAAAAAATTATTTACAAATAAAAAAATTATGTCAGGCTTGTTTAAAAGGCATATGCTTCCCATATACTGACTAGGCATTAAGCTCTCATTTTTAAACATTTTTTTGATCTCAACCTGTGGTAACTTATCCAAAGTGTCATCTTAGCCACAGCTCCTAATCCAAATCATTCTTCCACACTTTGTGAATTTCTCTGTCTGTAGCTCCCTCATTTTGTATAGGTGAAAAGCTGTTTTCCCCACATTTTTATACCATCTATTCTGGAGATTGTATTTAAGCCCTTTCCCAGATTGCCTAAATTTAAATGATTACCAGAATATTTTTCTCCCCCTTCCCTGAATTGCTCTATGTCCCATGCCACAAGCCACCATCAAGACTGGTTTACACAGTCTTTGCCTTCTCCCGTGGCCATACCTTGTGAACAGATCCCATAAAAAACTCTTAAAAATTAACAGTAGAGAAGAAACTTCATCTTCCATGTCGGTCTCTTTTCCCAGGTAACAAACGATAGGACGAGAGGAAATGGCCTTGAGTTGCACCAGGGGAGGTTTAGATTGAACATTAGGAAGAATTTCTTCACCGGATGGGTTATAAGCACTGGAACAGGCTGCCCAGGGAAGTGGTTGAGTCACCATCCCTGGAGGTATTTAAAGACGCATAGATGTGGCACTTAGGGACATGGTTTAGTGGTGGAGTTGGTGGTGTTGGCTTTGCAGTTGGACTTGATGATGTTAAAGGTCTTTTCCAACCTAAATGATTCTATGATTCTATCACCTCACACCATGTCCAGCTATATCTGGGCAGCGTAAGTGTAAATGTTACCGTTCAAACTTAGTATTTTGGGCTGCAGAACAGGTAGTATGAGCTGGTCTTTGTCCCATTGAGAAACTGACTTGCCAGTCTTGACTTGATAATCTGGTTTGCTAGTCTTGCACTAGTGATATACATTAGTGTCTTCCCCTGGACAGAGGACTTGTCTGTTGAATCAGCATCACTTCTATTGCAAAAACAACCATCCTCAATTTTAAAAGGGAGAGCAAGAAAGAAGGAAAGTGGGGGGGGGGGGGCTCTGTGTGGTTGCTTTCTATAGATAAAGAGTCTTTCCTTTCACCTTGGACACATAACATGAATTTGAGGTAGCCCTGATGGCAGGAGGGCCCTGCAGTTCACCCAGGTTTGCAGCTGTGGCAGAGGAAGGTTTGCCCTTAGGAAATGGCAGTACTTGGGGTTTGCATCTGCAGTGGGGTGGACGTTCATTGGGGTTAGATGCAAGTTCTTTATTGCTTGAGAAGAAATTTGAAATACTTATTTAGAAACAAATAAGTAGCAGCACACTCTGTTTTTCCATCTCTATTCAGAAACATAAGGAAAGAAGTTATTTTCACACACATATTTAGTGGAATTTGTGATGGCTACCTGTCAATTGACAGGCAAACTTTTAGATTAGTAAAGCCAGCAGAACAAGAGATGCCTGCTTAACCTGTTTAATGTTTTCTTAATGATAACAGAGGAGACTTGGCATATTAGTGTTTCCTCGAAGAATATCCAAATACCGACTGACGTAAAAGACGAAAGAAAACAGCAATGCTTTCAGTTATGCTGGGCACGATAGGTGGGAGTATGTTCTTGCATAATTATTGACAGCTTTTCTAGATCTATTACCTGCACAGGGTCTGTGCACGAGACAAGAGCCTGGTTGCTTAACTCTATGGGTCATTTTGTCTACTTTTGTGTACCTACTTTTGGGTACTTTTGTGTACCTGCCTAAGGGTAGTTTGAAGAAGACAGTTCCAGATCTCAGTGAAGTAGCCTCAGTTGCTGGCTGTTAAATTGGTTACTGGCTGCTGTATAAAAGCCATTTTTTTTAGTGAGAAAGTTTTTTTTAATGAGAAGGTTTTGTTTCACTAGAGAAAAAGAGTAAGTAATGAGGACAAGGCAGTTTGTAATGGTCATGTAGGCTACAGGACACTCGGCCTGTGAAGGGACTGAACCAGTTGCAGACTGTCACATTCTTGCTAGGATTTTGCCTCCTGTTAGGTAACTGTGACTGCAAACACGCTTTGTCCTAGTGAAGAGGTACCTTGATTCTTCTGTGAATTGGAGAGGAATGGCAAGAGTTTGCCAGCACAAAGCAAGCAGTGCTGAGGTGCCCAACTCCTGATATAGATGCTTTGAGAGTGTCCAGAGGTGCAGCTGCCTCTAGAAGTGTCTTATTAAAATACTGAGCACTTCAGCCTAAATATACCTTAGTTTCTTCCTTTGGAAGAGAAAAACTGTTGTGCTGACCATGCATAAGGAACCCAATCTTGTTGCTAACAGACACATGCTAATGTACGAGATGATATTTGTTCATCTGAGTCACTTGCAGCCAGAGATAAGTGACAGTTCTAGCAAGTAATAAGCTGTCATGTAGTGTTTCTTAAATGCATGGATTTTCTGAAACCCTGTTCAAGGGGTCAATAGCAGAGCAGATGCAATTGTCTGCTGTATCACAGAGACCTCAAGAGTCATCTCTGCATTTCCCTTTATTTTTCATTCCCCTGAAGTGGTAAACTTGTTCGAGAATTTCCTCCCAGAGCAAAGAAGCTTTCACTAGATGTTGGGGAAAAGAACTGACTGTTTTTATCACTGAAATTATCTCGCAATTATTTTTTTAATTCTGCCTGTTTGTTTTATTTTTTGTTTCACATTGTTCCTTGAGAAACCAGCCTGTTTATTATTACTATCCTTTGTTAGCCAATACTATTTTAATTGCTGTTTTGATTTTTGTCCTGGTGGTGGCCAACCTTGCTAAGTACAATTTAGTCATAAGAAAGGACAGTCAAATCAGACTGTTAAAATCTATGCCACGCACATTTCTAATGTGCCGTCATCTTGAATCTTGTATTTCGTTGATTGCTGTGTTTCAAAGGGGTAGAACTAGGAAAGGTACAGGGAAGGATAACAGGGAGAGAGTAAATAATCTAGACCCTTCAGAGGATCCACTAAGGGGAAAAAGACAAAGATGTGCACAGTAATGAGTGTCATGGAGAAAGTGATTAGGGAGTGACTAATGCATTGTTTCTGACAATACAGGACCTAAGGGGGTTCCAATGTTATAATCACACAGGGAATTTAAAGCAAACTTTTGTCATGCAGGGCATAATTATTTTGTGGAACTCATTTCACAGGATGTTACGAGTTCAAAAAAATAAGATATATTACTGACGATAGGTCCATGGGGGACTATTAACATGATGGTACTGCGGCAAGCTCTAGTTCAGAAAGTCCTCCAAGCAGCTGATTGCTGGAAGCTGAGAGAGTATGCACAGGGATTTCTGATTTGTCCTGTTTCTTATTCTTGTCCTCTAAGAATCTCCTCTAATAGCCTAAAGACAGGATATGGGGCAACATGGATTTTGGCCTGACCTACAGGGACACATTCATGTACATAGCTAGCTCTCCAAAAGAGCAACACAGACAGCAGAGGAGGCGTAGGAACATGGGGTATGCTCACTAAATGAATGACATCGCCCGGTGATCTGTTTTAATAGCCATATGACGTGAAGCCAAATCCACTGCAACTTCACGCGGTTCAGCTGACCTCAGGAAAGCCAGTTTATACCAGAGCTAAGGCACAAAGGTTGTTGGCGCCCTGTACAGAAAGTGTTTTCCACAGTGTGCCTGTAACCCTGATCTCCTGACCATCCAGGCTGTGGGACTTTGTGGGACCTGTAGTAGCATCCTCCCTACACACAGAGGATTTTCTACCAGAGAAAATCAGGGTGTGCAGAGGAAGGTGCACAGCATCTGCATGTGCAGCTGAATTGCAGCAGGAGCACCCGGGAGAGGATGCAGGACTACTGTGGAGATACATGCTTGGCAGGATAGACCCAGCCTGTTTTGAGATGCTGAAGTACAACAAGGCTACATAAACAAGATACTGCAAGACCTGCTGGAGTAGGGGCTTACAGATCACCAGTGACCGTTTCTGTGTGCTCTTATCCTTTGATAGATAAGAATTATCTCTTCCTTAGCCTTGAAAAAGGTTTCAAGAGGATTGCGTATGGAGAAGTGATCAGCATGGAAAAGAAATTCTGTATGGGGGTTTTCCGTGAACAAATGGTAGAAATGCCTAAAGTCTGGATTAAAGCTTCACTAGCTTGATAATATTAAGTATTAAGAAAGAGAGGATGCTTTCCATGTAGGATATGGCATGATAACAAGTCCAAGGCAAAATTATAGAGCAAATTCTATGTGATATGATGGAGTAGGAGACAGGAGGGAAGTTAGGAGCAAGCAGTGGAGAGATTCAGAAGGGTTCACAATCACATCACTGGTTGCCTGCTGTAGAGACTGAACGAGGCAATAGGAGTAAAGAATTTGTTGAAACACAGGGAGTGATGTAGGCAGGCTATATATTCGTGTCTGGAACTGAGAGATGAAGGGGAAATCTTGAAGTATCAATGAAGATGGCAAATGGCAAAGTAAAGGTTTACAAGGCTTCAAGAATAATTTCAATCCCTGCCCCAGTGCTAAATGAGTGTCTGGGCAGGACTGCTCAGAAAGAGGAGCACATGGGCTTCCCTGTGTGTCCTCAGGTGGGGAAAGTTGTGTTTTCCTTTGGGAAGGCAGCTTTTTGAGGTCAACAGTGAGTGAATAGTAAGTTCATAAATGCCCCAGAAACACGAGGCCTCTGAAAGATGTGCTCCAGTGTCAGGCAGAAGAGGACAGTGTTTCTCGTCTGTTCCTTCAGTAAGGAGGGGAATACAGCTGTCTGCCCTGGCTTCATCTAGAGACATGGGTTTTCTTCTCAGAGAAGAAGGAAAAATGTTTTCTGCTGAGATATTTAACGGCATGGCATAAATTCATCTCTCACTCACAATTTAAATTCAGCAGATATAGATAACAGGTCCCAAATGGGCAAGTATCAGGTGCAGGAAAGATTTCTGAAATGCTTTTGCTTTGGCAACAATTGATGGGTAAAATTCAGTTTGTGTTTTTCTTTTCTGTTTTCCTTTGTCTTTTTGTCATTTGGTTTGTCTTTGTTAAATAATTTTTGCCGAATTTATTGGCCTTTTACAAAATACATAAGCAAATATTAAACTGGTAATTTTCCTTAAAAATTACTTATAAACAGCACAGGTTATTGTATCTATACATTTTATCTATATATAGAGAGAGATAAACTATATCTATTTATATAATATACCAGAAGTGTCAGATAGAATGTGATTGCAACAATTTCACTTTGAAATATTCTAAACACGTATGAAAATCAAGACAACCACCTCTGCAATGAGTTCCACCTTGCACAGAAACAAATACTGACATCCACTAAAATTATAGAAAAGAGCATGACTTTAATATTAGATTTCCGTAGTCACAATTGTAAGAGCCCTTTTGTACATCAACATAATAATATCTGAGGTTCCTACCCAGAAAGCACAGTTTCTCTCAAACCTTCTGTTCATTCATTTAAAAGCGATGTCAATGTGTAATAGCCATCACTACTGTAAATGCATCTCTCATCCTAAATTAGCGTTTTGTACTATTGGATTTAATTTTGGAAGGACTTTCCAACAACCTATCAGATATTTAAGGAATGTACAGTACACTTGTAATGATACAGGTTGCTTATCTATTTAACTGTTGAAAGCTTGAAAGCCTTTCAGCTCCTTATATCTATATCTGTATGTACAAATTATGAGACCTTGAATAATGAACGTGTTATTTAAATTGTGCTGTGACACTACATAATGCTGAGAAGTCATTTTCTGCAGCTCCCTATTCTCATAGTCAATGGTGCTTGACTTGATTACCAGTGCCTCATAGCTAGAGTAGATATGGGCAGTGTTTTAAATTTGTTAAAAATTGGTTAGATAAAATTGTCTTGAATGAAATAGAGTAGGTTGGAGAGCCTATTTCTTCTGATAGTTTCCTAGATGAGTCTTAATTGTCATGCATAAAATATCTGTGATAGATTACATTTTTCTATAAAAAATAAAATAAAAGAGTAAAGGAACAGCTGAATGTTCTACCTATTCTCTACAAAAGGGCAGTGGAGGAGGGGAACCCAGCCTTACATTCCTAAACCACAATTCAGGACAACTGTGCTGAGAAATGTTGCGCCCACACTTGTGCCTTCATGGGTAAGGAAAAGTGAACAAAGAGGTAAGTTCTCAGTATCCACTTGCTCCTCATGAGTCAGCTTACAAGGCAGGTATAATGATTAGCGTTGTTACTGTAAGCTGCCTGCTTTCTACTGGGAGAAAGGAGAAAGTAAAGAACATTGTGCCCAATACTGGTCTGCACTGCAGGCTGCTCTGCCTGCGCAGCTTCACCACACTGGGATCTACCAAGTGCCCTAGTATAGGCTCCATTTTCCTAGCAAAACTGCTGTTACCCTCCAATATTGATTTGCTCAGTGATGCTAGTTTGACTCGCCTAGCAAAGTCAGCATGTGTATTGTCATGATGCATCCATGTAAGAAGTGTTCTTCTAGTGTAGCCTACGTGTATTCCTGTATGATAAAGCACTAAGAGGTTAAATTACAACATCTGGGAGCCTGGAAAGGACAGATGTTAACAGATGAAAGAAAAAAAGGGCTTTCTATGAGCAGAAGAAGAACTGCTGAAGCCTGGTTTACAAGAGGTTGTGTGTTCCTGGTCACCTGTATGTAGGTATGGCCAGCGGATATGGCATATGCTCTTAGCTAACACACTGCTCCCAAACAGCAAACTGTAATGCCTGAGGTGTCTGCCTTTCCCCAGTGGAGGTCACTAAATTGGGTTACTTTTCTCTACTAAAACCTGTAGGAACATTACAGTTTGAAAATTCCTACCTTTAGAATATAAGACGTACTGGAAAGGCAGTTCTGAAACACAGCTTTGATTCAGATCAAGACGGGATCAAGCTGAAGTGTCACTGAAATCAGTTCATCGTTGGAGTACGCTTCAATTTCAGTGAATTTTCTGGGGAGCAATAAAAATTTCTGTTGGAAACACTTTGACCCAGTGTTCATGTAGGTTACCGGTCTTCAGGTTTCATATTTATTTCTCAGGGCTGAATAATATGCTACAAGTCAGGGCTGGCTGTACCCATGTCATGACTCTTTTGCATGTACTTACCTGTCTCCTTCTTCCTTTTCAGGCACATGGAAGAGACATTGCTGGTGGTGCAACTGGTTTTGATATCCTCCCCCCTTGCCACACACCCATACAGAGGTGGTTTATTTCATTCTTCTCTGTTATGTGAACCAGAGATAATCCACGCATTCTTGTCCCCACACCTCTTTGATCAATTTAAATATCTAATGAGACATTTAAAAAAATAAAAAGAATCTTTATTTCAAGATATTAGAATTCTTATGACACGGATTTGAAGCAGTTTATGATCAAATAGTATTTTTTAATCTGTCTTGATTCATGTGAAAGTAATTTGAATCCACATTAGTATTCTGTGAACTGATCATTAACACTTTTCAACTGATTTAGTAAACATATATTGCTTCCAAAATAAATAGAAACAGGAAAGGAGTACAGTTAGTGTAGCTGAGGCATGAAAACACACACATTAACATGCAAGGCAGAACTCCAATGTTGAAATGGGGCAGCACATCAAAGTTATTTTTCTAGCTATGCTTTTGCATCTCCAGAGGACGCTTAAAAACAATAGACTGAACATCCTAAAATACATCTTTTAATAATGCTACTTCACTACAAAATGGTGTACAGAGTGTAATAAATAAATTGGCAGAGCTCCTCTGAAAATACTGGGTAGTCAGTAAAATATGACGTGGTGAAGTGAACATCCTCCAAGGGGTTTGGCTCTGTGATAGCCAGTGAGGTGTTTGCACAGACCTGTTTGGCATATAAGGCTTCTCTAGGGACAGAGTCTCTCTGCGTTCCAGATGCAACTGAGGCCAGCTCTGATCCAGAAGCCATAAAGCCATAGTAACACATTTCTCTGTCCAAACCAATAAGCCTTTCTCAAAGCTTGAGCCTGTCAGTATTGGGCTAATGCAGCCCTGTCAAGTTCAGTGTTGGCCCATGTCTGGCCAGTGTGGCAAGCAAGTGGAGGTGCTTTGGTCTACCTTTGCTGGGAAACGCACAAAACCTCAACAGACTGAGTGTGGAGCAGTGCTTAAGCAAGCTAATAGGTATGCCTTGTAGTATTTAGGCTGTTTACTTGGCAAGTGAGATGTTTTCCGGAAGGCAGAGACAGAGGCGTCTTTTTTCAGAAAGAAGCCCAGCAGCCATCCTTCCAAAACGTGGACAAGGCAAAGTTGGTGCCTTCTCCATCTCAGCAGTTTGGTGGCCAGTATTTGGGGGCTTCAAATACATCACTGAAGGTATTCAACTTTGCATATCCTGCCTCCCATGGAAGTCCTCTGGCTCCCAGTTAAGGCTATTTTGGTATGGTGAAGGAAACTCTTAAGCTTCTCCACTTGCATGAAACTAAAAGGATTGTTTGGACTAAAGAGACAGAGCAAGTGCATACCACGTTGTTTACTTACATGGCTGAGGCACTTCCCTGGGAGAGGGAAATCCTGTCATTTATTCCTGTTCTATGACTTGTTGCTGTGTTTCCATTGAAATAGAAGTAAAGACGCCTGGAAATGGCCTTTTTCCGCAGAAGTTGGTGTGCTATTGGGTAAAAGCCTACATTCGAAGGAAAGGTAAGTGCCCTTTTTGAGAGATTTGCCCAGTTAGTTCACCTGTCTCAGATTCTGCTCCACCTGTGAGCTACTTACAAGAATACCAAATTTTATGATCCTCACTACAAAATGGTAGTGCTGAGGCATGGAAAAAATGCCGAGTTGTTCAGCCCTAACAGTATGAGGCTTTTGAGCATTCCCAAACTCCTAAGTGCATAGAAAACTAACAGACTATAAGCATACCTCTGCTTGGCTGACCAGGATCTCCAAGGCTGAGCGCTGAAACCGTCTCTGTTTCTTGCAAGGCTCAATCTAGGTGCTTTCTGTAGACCTAAGTGTAAGTGATGTGCTGAACACCATCTAATACTTTGGATAAAGCTCGGAATGGCGCACCTATCCCCCTGCCCCTGTGCAAAATTCAACCTTGGTCAGTTTT
Organism: Leptosomus discolor; assembly: GCF_034619465.1. Lineage (NCBI taxonomy): Eukaryota > Metazoa > Chordata > Aves > Leptosomiformes > Leptosomidae > Leptosomus > Leptosomus discolor. Next base: position 19,527,248 of record NC_141402.1, on the reverse strand, counting down.
GTGAGAGAGGAGTGTTTATTGCTGGGAAAGAACAAGTCAAGAGTTAGCCTGTACAACTTGGGCAGCACCTCTCTCTGGAAGCTCCGTAATAATTCCTCTGTGAAAGCTGTGGGGTTTTTTGATGCAATGTAGCTCTCTGAAAACTCACTTTGTGTGCAATGGCCATGCAGAAGGGAGGACATCATATTTGTATTTCTAAGACTTCTGGAGTGGTCCCCATGCTGCTAAAACTGACACTGTTTCAGGTGTTTCAGGATGGATGCTGACAGCAGCTGAGAAACATTTGGCACAGCTCAGGAAAAGAAGTGCAAAGGTGACAGTCTCCTTTACTAGCTCGCTGAGGTCAGTTCAGTTTGCTTCACCTGCCAGCAGACCCAACTGTGCTAGGACAGCCAGCCCCTCCTTGTCTTTGGACTCCTCTGGACTTGAAAGGTACTGAGAAGATTTGAATTCAACCTTATGCCTCACGCTGGGAGAATGATTCAACCTAGAATCTGCTTCTACTTGGACTATTTTGCTGTAATATCTTATAGAAGGTCTTGTAGAAATATGGTAAATGTCTGCAGTGCCTCACTTTGGTCTGTGTTCTCTGTCAAATTTCTCAGGGTTGACCTTGCCACAGTAAGGTGTATTCCAAATTTTTCCTTTCTGCTCTGGTGCATCAGCGCTAATGGAGTATTCCCTCCCCAGAGAAACTAAGCACCTTATTTTGAAATTTTAAATTCTGGTTCCGTGTTAGAGCAAAGATTTTTGCAAATACTGCAAACACTATTGCTGACTGGCAGCTATGTCTCAGCTGCACATATGGAAAGATGGAATTTTTTTGTGAAGAGGCATAAAGTGCTTCTTGAAGCAGAGATGTGAATTCACATCAAATGAAATGTGCACAGGGGGTGCTTTTTTTCGCATTACATTATAGAAAATGGTTCATTGTAGATTATAAATAGTAATGAACGGACCACACTCTTGTGTATTCAGTTCTAATTAGAAATGCACCAAGCTACCAAAACTGATGCACCCAAGCCAGCTTCCTTAGGACTGCAGTTCTTTTCTACATAAATACACCTTTAACCAACAGCATATAAAAAGAGCAATGATGACATCCAGAGGACAGATAGTTTAATCATAGGTACTGTAGGTATCCTCAGCAAATTTCCTGGGGATATATCCCTCACCTACTTTTTCTGTTTAGAGTCTGTTCCTATTAAATCAGTTATTGACAGCCTGCTGAGTTCTTCTAATTTTTACTTTTTATGAAACTGACCTTGTAAAGTTGAGTCTTTCACCCCCAGTGCAAAAATTATATGTGCAAGGTAATCTTTTATTAGTTTCATTGTTTTTGCGTGCACTACCATTCTGTATTGTCACTGAATCCAATTGAAAAGTAAAGCACTCCTTTAAGCTATTGGTAAACTTCAGGTTAATAGCTCTCTGGCTTCCTTCACCTGTAAGTGCTCCTACTGTGGAACCTCTCCCTATATGTAGGTTTTTATCTAATCTGTCTTAGTAACCTTCCATACTCTCGTTTGGCAGTTATTTTTGGTTTTGATTTTGTTTGCAACTGCGAGAATATTGGCCAGGTGCACCGTATGTAGAAGCCACTACATAGAAAAGCCTCTGAATTCCACAGAAATATCTCTGGATGGATGTCTATTTTATTGACAAATTTGAAAGAGAAACATTACCAATGTTAGCCTGTTAAGCACAGCTCCACAATCAGAATTTAATTGAAGCATGTTACCTATAATAGGTTCAGATATTTGTGTTCTTCAGCATTTTATGAATTCAGAAACAGATGGGCTATGACCAGGAAGCAGTGGAGAACAGACTGGCGTAAAGCAGATTGGCTCTCTGACAAGTGCAGGTACAGCTGTGGTATGTATTTTATTCAGCATGCCCACCTACTGTATCAGCAGCCTGCCCTACCAGCAATTCAACTACAACTGACTTAATGAAGAGTAGAAGTAAGCATGAATCCAGACTTTCCATGGATCATAATATTTGAGAACCCAGAAGAATCAACATGATGGAAATCATGCCAAGTAATTTTTTTCTCCATCTTTACATGCAAGAGATAACAAAAGCACTGGCATTTTGAAGAGGGAGAAAAACCCCCACAAAATGTAGTCAAACTACGGTGTACTAAAATATTCCCCTTTTGGTCTTCATTAATTGCTTTTTTTTAAAACTGAAGAAAGAAAACCTTAGCAGGTAGTAGCTTATAGCTCAACTCACCATAAATGTGCCAAGAAACATGATGAAATGCAGGCTTAAGAGTGCTTCTGTTAGCAAAAGAAGAGAGATTATATGAGTGACAAGGGCCAGTTATTGAAGGTTTCGTGCCAGAAATGTACAAAGGGTATTTTTGCTCCCATTTGTGCCAGTCTTTGCATCTTTGCAAGTCCCATGGGGAAATAAATTTCTGTGGCCAAAGAGATGGTGGAAAAGAATCCTTGATCTGAACATTCCTTAATTGGAAATGTGGTATTTGCTATTTTATGCATTTAAAAGATCTGCCTCTCTGTCTTTTGGCATTCCTTATACATCCAGTTGAATAATCTTGCGTTTAGATATATTATATCTTTTTATCTCTATTTCTGTATCTACCTAGCATCAGATATTGTAACCTGCACTAACCTCCAGTAACCCACAAAGTGAATTTGGAAAAACAACAACCCATAATTATTTTATATGGTGATTGTCTGACTTGAAATATTGAGGTAATTATCAAGTTAAATTCCTATGATCCCTGCAATTTCTATGAAACCTGGAGATGTCAGTACTTGCGTTCTGGCATATCTCTTAAAGTAAAATTATACCACCTCAACCTAAGGTCGTAATTAAAGATGTAACAAAGCTAAGTGAAAAATGGCTATATTTGGGTTGAATAAAAAGTAGAATAATCCCTGTAATTATAAAGGGCGTGAAATTAAACTGGCCGCAAGTTCCACCGTTCAGGAGCCACAGACTGCAATCTATAGGTGGACAAGACTCTTGTTGATGCAGCTGGATGAATGCAAAGGGGAAGCCTGGGATGTGGGTCCAGGAGAGAGTCTGTGGGACCACTTGCTCTGGGAGGTGAATGGCTTCTTCCGGAATGCAGCAAAGACTTGGGAAAAGCCCAAATGAGAGGAGTTTTTTTATAAATGTAACTCTGCTGTGATTTTTGTTTGAGAGACTAGGAAGTACTGCTTTGATCTCCAAAGTGAGATTGTGGGACATGTTTGCGTAAATTACTTTTATTTGTATCTGGATTCCTAAGAAAAACTTTAAAACACAACTACATAGTATTTTAAGAGTTCTGATGAGCAGCAGAACATGTAACCTAATCTATATGTGTACATGTCCCTCTGTGTGCATACGTACATCTATATTGTAAGCATATATGTGATGTGGACTGGTGCTTACATTTGAAAATGAAATCCTGGGAGACTAGTATGAATTTAATGAACCTTCCACAGCCTTACTTTAAGGCTCCTTCCTTTCTTGTGGTGCAGGTGCTGTAGCAGTGGAAGCCAGCACGGTTCAAATTTCAGGGACACAACTGGGACTGCCACTTCAGGAGACTAAAGCAAAGAGCTGCTGTTCAGGAATTCAGTTTCACAGTGCAAATGTGCTAGCTGAGCTGTATGTGCCATGTATCTTGCTTACATCTTGGACTCTTGAAGATTTTCTTTGCTCTCATTCTCTTGTCCAAGCTTCACATTTAACCTTTGAGGCAGTTTTGAATGTATCCCTTCATAAATCGTAGTCCAGTAGCACTGACCTCAGGCAGCTCTTTAGTGTTTTTGACTCCCTTCTCACGCTGTTCCTCCTCAGGCTTCTGCTGGTCATTCTCATTTCTCTCCTGATGATTTTGTCACTTCTCTTCAATGTAAAACTCGGGGGATCTATGAGACTGTACACTGCGACTGTGTTTGTGATGTTGGGGCCTCTGCCTGATGCTACACTTCGCTTCATTTACCTTTCTCATTTCATTGCCTTCCCCATGTTCCAGTAGTGCTGCCTGCCCCCCCGTGACTACTATAGGGCTGACATACTGTCCATCAGATCCTGTCCCCTCCAGCCTCCACCAAAATATGTTACCTTTCATGTTGGTGACTCCCTCAAATACACTAAATCTTCTGTGTCCTCTAGAATTTTTTCCGTTTGGCTTTAAATATCCCCTAGCTGTTCCGATGCTGAAAAAAATACCTCTGGACCTACCGATCCTTCACAAGCTTTTTAAAACCGTTCTCTGGTATTTCTTCTGTCAGCATTTTTACAGCATTTCAAGAGTAGTTGGTGTCACAAAAGGGAAGAATATTTCACAGAGAGGGTAAAATACTACAGTCAGTTCCATACAGGCTTAGTTCTGAAAAGTCACTTAAATGAAGTGTGGTGTTGGATGAAGGGATTAAGTGACGGCTCTTTGAGATTTGTCCAGACACAAAAATGTACCGAAGCTGTAGCTCAACTTTTTTTCAGATGACAGGGGAAAAATAATCTTTAGGTACGGAAAAACAAACAAAAAAATAGGTGTAGTCCTTAAATAATAGGTGTAGTCCTGTCAGCTCCTCAGGTACAGAAATGGTCCCATTCAAAATCTGCTAGAAGGGACCCCATTCTAGAGCACCAGGATCTTTGATGCTGCGGTGGCAAAGGATGAGTGCCCCGGACACCAGCATCCAGTTGTACTGGCAAAATATCCCTTTGCTAATAGAAATACTGGAATGTGATCTCCTGCATGTAATGAGCTCCCATGAATGCTGGATAAACCCCAGAGCAGTTTCAGCCTTGTATCTTCTCTGAAGCCGGGTGCATCTGCCAGCCAGTCCCACAGCTGGCTGGTCACACTGAATATCTGCAGTGCTGAAAGCAGAAGTCAGACCTGTTCCTGAAAAGAGTTCAATAAAATGATTCAGGAAAGCTGTTTGATTAAAGAGGTCTAAACATAAGGATAAGCATGATTTGAGTCCTGCATTGTTTTCATAACTGCAACCACAGACACAATTCTGCCTTCAGATCTCCACAGGAGTTTGCAGGGAAAGCAGGTGGTGAGCTGAGGAAAGAACTCAGCTACTCTATTGAAGAGAACAAAATAAGATCTTGAATAAAGAGAAAATGAGGTGTTCTTCAGCTTCAGAGTAGAGCAGACCAGGAACATTTGTTAGGATCAGCATTCAATTTGCTGGTTCTGATAGGAATGCAGTCGTCACCGGGGGAAGGCTGAAAGGTGTGTGCTCTCTCCTGGGTGCCCTAAATCCTAGCTATGCAGAAACTTTAGTGAGAGCTGGGAGAATTCAGGGAGGAAGTGCTGCATCTGAAGTCAGTCTTTTCCACCTCCCCACCCAAATAAAAAGTTTCATAGTTACTTTAAAAGAGGGTTGGAGGGAGGTAAATAACTGAATCTTTAAAGTAGTGTTTACAACACGTAAACCTTATACATGGCACCATTTCATCAACTGGGCAGGCAGTTGTGGTTTTGAGTATCTTCCTCCTGCACAGAATCGTTCCTCCTTCTGTTGGTAAATGGGGTGGGGTGCAGGGCTTCACTGAGATGAAGCTGAGGGCAGGGAGCAGACATTATATATATATAATGAGTATTAATGTTTCTGAGTATCTGGTGTCCTATACTGAGCTCAGCAGCTGGGCTGTAGAGTGACACGGTGCAGGTTATTTAAATTCCTTGTGTGAGTAGTAAATGAGGGTATTTAAGGTGGCCAGTTAAGGACTATACCAAGTTCAGAGCAGAATAAGGATGCCAACTGATCTTTAGGAAGAAGGATTTAGATGCATGTAAGCAGAAGGCCGAGGAGATGAAAGACAAGTTATAATGGGAGTCGATTTTTTACATGTACAGAGTAAACGGGGTGAGTTCAAATCTAATGGGGAAGGGTTTTCATGAAGTGGTGTGGTTATAGTGAGGAAAATAACATTTTAGATTGCTGTCATGGAGTAAACTGAAGAAGAAGAATGTATGAAAGAATAAGAAAACTGGAACAGCAGTACTATTTCCTTGTCCTCCTTTTGGCTTTGTGTTTTTCATTGAATGAGCTGTGAGCAGGTCAAAAGCAAGAGCCAGAGCAAATTCTGTAGGACTTGAAGGGCTCTGCACTGTCTCTGCCAGACAGTGTATATCCCTGCTGGAAAGGATGCTGGAGAAATAGCATCCTTTTTGATAGTGACTCAGACCTGAAAGTGAAAATAATAGTTCTGACTCAATCACAGGCTGTTGTGGAGGGAGATTAATGCCAGGAGACATGGCCAATTCTCTTTCTTTGTGTCAATCTACTTTCAGAGTTCAGCACGTGCCAGTTATTTCTCTTGGAGAGGAAAGAGAGAGAGCTGATATGAAACAGAGATAAAATCTGGAGCATAATTAAAGAGTCATTTTTCATATCTTTATCATTGTCTTCTTTCTCTTCCCTCTTATGCTTCTGTGTCTTGTTCTTTCTAAAGCTTTCGCAAGTGGGATGGATGTGGAAGGAATAGCAGCTAGTTTTGATGCCAAATAAGTACTCCACATTTTATCTGAAACATGGCAAGACACATTCAGGCATTTTTGTTGTGCATCTGAATATATAATAGTCCATCATACAAAGGCATTAGTTACTGGAATTGTCACATCTTCACATCAATTTTCAATTCAGTTTCTGCATATCCTCATACTTCAGCATTAAATATTTAAAATAATTGTGATTAACCAAATTGAGATTGCAGGTAATATTGCTTTGATGTGATGTTTTATTACACTAATTTTCTTTAAGATCTGGCATTGTAGATTGGCTCAGGATGGGTATTTTGTTGTTGAACTGATATTTCAAGTCTCTCTTCAGAGTGAACTAGCATTTCTATCATCTCTTAGCTTTTTGGTGAGTGGGGTGGGGTGGTCCCAGTTGCATTCTTACTGAACTGTTTGCCATGAGTGATGGTGGTTGACCCCGCTTCTTTTTCCTAGCAGAGGATGTTCAGAGTAGGGTTTTAAAAAGTTTTAAGACACTTTATGATACTGATATGACCCTTAAAGGTTCTTTTGCTACCCTGGGGTTGGGATAATCCCAAGTATAAGTAATATTTTTGTTTAATTGACACTAGCTTGTTCTTGTTTTTAACACTCCATGAGGCAGCTAGAAAATCTCACACTAGAGAGATCCATCCACAGTCTGTGCCCCTGAACAGATCTCCATGGTAAAACTCTTTTTCTGTTGCCCAAAATGCTGACGAGTCTGCCCTGAGAGCCTTGCCCTGATGCAGATAAGAGCCTGACCTCCCTTAGGCTCAAGGAGTGGTAACCCTTCTTCCATACTCCATGAGCTCCTGTAAAAGAGCAGGTCTGGACTGGGTTAGTACATAGAACTAAGTTTGGAAATATAAAGGGCTGTACAAACAACTTCCAAATCTATTACTACATGAGGCAAAGGCAGCTTTACAGATCCCATTTGATGCAGAAACTATTTGTCTTACTATTACATGTAGATATTTACCTGACTGTCCCTCCTGGCTCTTTACGCATTTCACTAAGTGGCAGATAAATTCAGCCCTACCCCATACCCCACACCTCAAAAATCATACTCTTCTGCCACTGCAGCAGCAATAGAAATGTCATTGCTGGCAATGACTTGAGTGAGTGACTGGAGCATGGAATACGCAAAATGGAGCCATGAGTCTGATCTGATGGAGGGCTTGCTTCTGGAGAGCAGCATATTGATTTGTTTAAATGCTTATACTCTGGATTCTTGTGCTTCCTGTGGCCTTTGTGCTTGTGTTTGCCTTTCACCTTCACACTGACATACAAGGAGTCCCACGGGTCTGTTTCCAGACTGTCACAGTCATGGTATCTGTTGTTGTTATAGATACACTGAAGGGCAGGAGGTGCTTTTCTGTTCTCTTTTAGGTGGCTTTAGCAATTATAGGGCTTCCTGTGTGAGGCAATGGGGACCAGGGCATATAAAGCTGGGATCCTCAAGGGATTTTGGCAGCTATGCTGGGGATGATTCCATCTGCCTTGTGCTGCACAAAGAGATCTCAGCATAAGAGTTACAGATGTAGTCTAGATGTTGTAGATGTAGATGTTATCTGATGCTTCTGCTAAACTAGTATTTCGAAGGGTACTTTTCTGTGTTACTGTGGTTCTCAGCCCTCCAGTAATATCAGAGGCATGGTCAAAGTGAAGAATGCAGCGAAAGGGAGCAAACTCTGAATTCTGTCACCTGCTACTGTCCAAGAAAAGGGACCACAGGTCCAGAGATGCAAGCTGAGCTGGAAGGAGCTTAGGAAGTGGGAGATAATTGATGGAGAGAAGGAGCAGAAGAAAGCGTGAGAGCAGAATGGGTGTGGTGGATTACTAGGGACCTTGGGCATCGTCTGTCTGACTCTGTCCACATTAACATGTGTGAGCCACAGGAAGAAGGTGGAGTCCAAACATGCCCTCACCTACCAAGCTGCATTGTATTTTCACAAGTTGCACATATACAGCTCCGTGCACTGTTCTCCTGTATCTCTGTTACAGTTGTGAAGGGAATGTTTGTGGCCAAAGCACACTATGGAGCCTTTTCCCATGTTTTCACTAATGCCTGTTTCTTGTGGCTGGGAGGTTGAAAGTAATCGTCATCAGGACTTGGGTAATAAGTTGAAGCTGGAACACTTGCTCTATGTGCATTTCCTTCACTGCTTTTAGGCTTTCTGTGCATCTGACAACCTCCTGAAATCTGTCTCCAGACAAGTAATAAAACCTGAAAGAAAGATAGCTTGGTTATCAAAATAGCAAGGCTGCAACTGTGTACACAAAAGAGCCCGTACAGTGATGTCTGATCTTTGTGGAAAATATCATAAAAGCAGGATCTGGTTGACTGCTAACATGCGCAGCCTTAGAAACTGCAAGCACATGTTGCACCAGGAGCCGTTGGCATGTGCCCCTACGTTTTTTTAAAAGTCAGACTCCCCCTATAGAAACAATAGTTGTTCAAAGTTAGAGTTAGCCTCTCCAAGGACCAAAGGAAAGCCTACAAGTAACAAGCTATGATTAATTTTTCATTTGTTTGGTGCACACACCAGAAAATGCTGTGATATTTTGTGATGATGAATCATCTTGTGTGTGCACGCTCGTCTCTCACATGCCAGGAAAAGACATTCTGTAGTTTGGGACCCATTTCCTCATTATCAGAGCCACTATGTTAGGTCTTATAAACCTTTTCAGAAGCAGATTAAGCTTCATCTAAAAAAGCAGTTGGTTTTTTGGCCCTCAATATTCCTATTACTGGGCAGCCATTCCAGGGCTTTTATCCATCCTATGGCAGCCAAACCCATTTTATTTCCAACCTTAGTTTATTCATTGCCAATTTATGTCACATGAAGAAGTGAATGAATTATCAAATATGCCAGACTGCAGAATAAACAAAAGTGGTGTCACTAAACACTATATCCAGCATTTAGGGAGCAGACCTAAAGTAGATTCAGAAAGAAAAATCAATATAAAAGGCCATATAGCTAATTACCAAGTACAATAAATGACTACCATGAAAAATAGGCCATGTCGAGAATAATCTCTGTCAAATGGAGCTAAAGACTGTCCTCCTTAATCCGTTTAAGAATTGAGAGGGTATTAAAACCTGGAACATGTAAATCAGTTGTGAAAGTTTACAATTCACTGAACCTCACATATCTCCAGGTTGGTAAGCGTGGAGGGAATTCCAACATGTCACTTTAGGAAAACTTAAGATAGCCAAGACTGGCTGGCATGGAAGAAAACCTCTACCAGCAAGTCTCAGATTGCTGGCAAACTAGTGTTAAAAAGGGTGCTGTGTTTCACAATAAAGCATTCCAACAATGTGGATGCTGTGACATGATCTCTCAGAAAGGTGCAGAAGGTGAGATAAACATCTGTCTCAATTCTTTACAGAGCCCTTGGGTTTGACAGTAGCAAAGCATATGCTGCCTGGCAGGTGAGCCCACATTTGATCTACATAGCACTTTTCTTTAATGCCTATGGTCCTGGCAAGGGCTGCATGGCACGTAAGATGGCTTTTAGTTGGTAAAACAGTATTTTCATTACCAGACTTACAATTTTGCTGCAGAATATTTAGTGGGTTTAGTATCCCAGAGATGCAGGTCTGAGCACTGCTAAAAGCCTAAAGGTCTGGGTATGAAATATTCACTTAGCCTAGTGAAGAGGAGGCTGAGAGGAAACCTTGTTGCTCTCTACAACTACCTAAAAAGAAGCTGTAGTGAAGCCGGTGTTGGTCTCTTCTCCCAAGTAACTAGTGACAAGACAAGAGGTAATGGCCTCAAATTGTGCCAGTGGAGATTTAAATTAGGAAAATTAGGAAATTAGGTTAGGATTATTAGGAAAAATTTCTTTACTGAAAGAGTGTCCAAACATTGGAACAGGCTGTCCAGGGAAGTGGTGGAGTTGCCATCCCTGGAGGCGTTCAAAAGACGTATAGATGTGGTGCTTAGGGACATGGTTTAGTGGTGGGCTTGGTAGTGTTAGGATAGTGGTTGGACCTGATGATTTTAAAGGTCTTTTCCAACCAAAATGATTCTACGATTCTAAGTGCTCTTATCCATTGTGGTCTTGTTTCACATTAACCAGAGCGACACTTACTTTTGTAGCTATTTGTTCATATGTTTGTCTCTTACTGGTGATACCATGCAAATAGCTTCCTATACTTCACATTGATCTCTTAGCATCCACTCTTCAGGATGAAGCTTTTCTTTGCATTGCGTTATTATAGACTCCTCCAAGTTCTTAATAAATTTCAGCTACATCAGCTTTCTGGGCTCTGGGGCATCAGGAATTTTAGCACAATTAAGTATATCCAATGCATATCAGGTCATTTGGAAACAAGGTTAATAATTAACATGTCTAGTTTGGGAAGCAATGCAAAAAATCTGAGTATTTGTTGTTTGGCCTAACTCAGCTGTTTGTGTGCTTGACTGGCTGCAAATGGACATATCCCTACCTCCGAGAACGCCTCTGTGGCATGGATATAAAGTTCCACTTGCATAGATGAAACAGGAGGATCAGGGACATAAATAGCAGAAGAGTGTACAGAAAATAAATTAACTCGGATATTAAGATATTAATAAATCTGTTCGCTTGTCATAGTGCAAGACTGACATTCTATTAAAAAAACCCTTTCTGCTATGCTGTTAACCTGGATTCTAGTAAACACAAAAGATACTATCACAAATAGTATAGCATGTGCTGCCTACGTCAGCATAGAGGTTGTCCTCATTAATTGGGCACCCTTAAAATGTGGGTGTTAGGAAATGATCCAGAGATTTGTCCATAAAAGTATTGCTTCATTCCAATGTATACATAGCCCAGCTAGGTTGCAATTAATAGCTGAGAAGGTAAAAGCAAATTGGACTTTAAATAGAGTCCTGAGCTATGTGTAACTATAATAAGGTTACACATTAAATTACCTCAGAGATCAAAACTAATAAGCCCAAACCAATAATTGCCAACCGCAAGACAACAATTTGTTGTTTCAGATGAGACAACTTTGAAGGGATATGAAAAGAACAAAGAAAAATGAGTTCCTGCGCAGTTATAGTAGATAGCACTTATCAAACAGTAATAAGATAGTGGACAGCCCAGATTGCAACCGTGAAATATAGATAAAGGAAACTTGCAAATAGAAGGAAATGTGATCATCTATAACACTGACATACAAAACTAAGAAAAAGGAGTAGAAAAGGAAAATAGAAATCTAATTCAGTAAATCTGGAGCACAGATGACAGAGTAAACTAGAAACACTCCTAAATTAATAAAAGGGAGCTAGAGTCTAGTAGTAAATTGGAATGCAGTTGGTTGAAAAGCACATATTAACGCTCTCTTTCCCTCCGTTGCTGCTTTCTCGCCCTGGAGTGAGCACTCCTCAGAGATTTTGTTTCTCCCTGCCATGATTGCTCATTTTTTCAGCAGAGATAACGAGATGGAGGCACGAATAGCCTTCTCTCATTCTCTTACTCCATTTCATTTCTCTCCTCCAATTTGCACCACAGCAATGGCAGAGGAAACATCAAGGAGATGAGTTGGGAATAGTTGATGGTCAAGAGGAAAGATATGGTCTGCACAGGGGTCCTAGATGGAGTTTCAGCTGGGGTTGGGGCACTTCTCTCCCTGTCCTGCCCACTGAGCTGGGTTTTTCCATCTTCACATGACTGCGTGATCCTGTCTGGGACCCACAGGGAAACTGAGATGGGCCAACAGAAGAAGAACGAGGCAGCCATGAGACTTCTGGATGCTTGGCTGTATTGGTTCATCCACCAGTGCACTGTCCTGGAGCGGTGCTGTGAGGATGGTTTTGTTAGGAATAACCCGAAACCTGTATGTACTTATTTTGATAACAAACTGCGAGGAATCATCCTAGCCAGGCGCCTACAGTCAGTGCTCAAAATGGAGGCGCTCCTCCTTTGCTGTTTCACAGATATCACCTGGAAAGCACAGAACAGGAGGAAATGGTGAGCAAGGTGTGTTCCCTGCAGTGCACTTGTGCAACCAGAAGCCAAAATTAGCAGGGGAACCATCTAGCTGTATTTGTTCTGCTTGCGAATAGATACCCTCCTGCTAATTTCAGCTTCTGCTTAAAAAGTGCTCTGTGGTATTCATTCCCCTCTTCCTCCTGTTCTATCTGTGATTTTTTTTTTCTTCTCTCAGATGTGATTTCCTTACATTTCAGCTCTATTTTCTCAGTCTTTTCATCAATATTTAATACGTGAGTGGAACAGTGGGCAGTTACCTTCCTTTTCTTTTCCCTTTTTTTCCCTCTAAAAGTGCTGGTACTCAGCTCTGACTGCAGAAGCGCTTGGCTCCTGGGAGCACTCACTCCGTTTGAGTACTGCTTGCATTAAGGAGTCAAAGCCTAACCTGAGGCTGCCAGAGGGGGTTTAAAAAAGGCAATAATGACTAATTGACCTCTTTAATGAGCTTAGGAGTTATAAAGTAGATAATTGCAGTGCATATGACATATTTTATCTAGGTTTTCAGAAAATCTCTGATAAGGATCTACATGACAGGCTGTTTCTGAAGAGGAACCTAACAGGGGCTGAGGAGGACACGGCATAGAAATACATGAAAGAAAATGAATTTTCTGTGCTGAGGGATCTTTGTCCCCCAAAAGGGAAGAGTTAAGTGTGATTAATACCTGGATTCATGGTTTGATTTTAAATAAATTACCTAGCTAGAAAGACCCACCGTGACTTGCTCTATGTGCTGATGATACTAAATTATGATGCATACTGAGCACAAAATGAGTGGCAAGAAATATTCATCGTAATTGAGCTGACACATGGCAAATTAAATTTATTACTGAGAAATGTGAAATAAGGCACATTGTTCTTGATATAGAGATGACAAATACGAAGTTCCTCTAGAACATTTTGACAAAACAGCCTTTACTGAAAGATAGCTGTCCTAGACAATGTGTACAGGGAGAGCAGTGCCTGAAAAGCTGAACGCAAGTGGGACTGGCTTTGGCTCTTGGTTTTCTCTCTATTACAGTGTATTGTTCCTGCCCATTTGTTACTTATTTTTCCAGTTCAACACAAAGCTCTTTAGTTGCCCAGATTTTCTGAAGTCTCCTCGCTGTATCTTATGATTTATTAGGATGAAAAACAAGGAAGTGAGCTGGATGCATGAAGAAAAATCCCTCAGTCTTGGAGCTGGAAAAGCAGGGAAAGTAACTGAACTTTTAAAATGTGCTGGAATGCCCACCCTGAAAACACCATCTATTTTACCCTTTTATTGGTGGCGGTAAGGTAAAGAGAAACGAAAATAGCTGTTTCATAGGACGTTGTACTAGGACTTCAGTGAAATGGGTGATGTGGGTTTGATCATCTATCTGGCTTTTCATAATGTGCACACCCTGTGTTGTTAAAACAGCTTATGGCTAAGATTTGAGGCACACACCTGGATCTTGGGACATCTGATAAACTAATTACTTGATCCGGATCTAATATCTCAGGGCAGTGTCTGTGTGATTTGTTTTGGTCTTTCAGAATTAATACCAGCACATCCCATTGTCCTGCTGTGATTCACAACACCTATTTTCATCTTACAGCCATGCACCTCTGAGTTCACTGGATTAAGTGAAGACGGAGTCTACTTTTCCATTTTTATTTCTCCGTTTCCAGCTCGGTTTTCCAGGTAAGATGGGCAGTTTCCTGCTAACACTTGGCAATAGGAAAAATGTTGTGGGAGGACTGGTGATGCAAGGAAAGGCAGGGGTAAGGGCTTCCAGGCACAAACATCCACCAGAGAAAAATACAAACATTTGTAGGAGACATGGCCAAACAGATGATTGAGGCTGCCAACAGTGACAAAGCAGAAACAGAAAAATAAGATATAACTGTTTGGGTTTTTTTGGTTTTTTTTTTTGAAAGAAAGGGCTGTGTTGTGACATTTGGGTAGAAGTCTGTGGTGCTCAAATTTTCTTGCAGCAGGAGGTGAGCGGTAGTCACAGGGGCAAGTCAGAAAACAGCAGTCCCTCTGAATGGTCTTGATGACCACAGGATACTTGTAGAGCTTTATCAACACCTTGATTACAGTTATAACACACTTAAGTATGTGACTCATTAAAATTAACATCTTACCAGAATTAGTCATTTTATTTGCTGCTGGTGGATGCACTTTTTTCTATGGTGTATGCTCCTCCTTTTGTCTTTTCAGCCATTTAGTTTCAGCTTCTAGTGTTATGCTGATGACAGATCTATGTGATTTGTTTCTTGACTACTCAAAGCCATTTAATCTCTTTGAATTTACTTTGAATGTCAACATTTTGAAATGTCTCTATGAATATCTGTCACTGTTCTCTTAACTTTTTACTTCATTTATTTTGCCATCTGATCTCTGCTTCACGAAGGCAAGGAACTGCCTGTTATTCAGGGTCATATTGCACATTCTATTTACAAAGCCATCTTTTTATGATTTGGAAGCATCTCACAAACCAAATATACGCAGAAAGAGAACTGAAGAGGCTTACCTTTGTAGCACATTTTACTTTCCCCTGGGTTTCCCCCTGGTAGAATTTAGCTGCAAACACAACAACATTTGATTCAACTCTTAAAAAATACTTTGTTAATAATGGGTTTCTAGTTCAACAGTGTAAGCCAGATCCATTCCTGCTTTTGCAATTGTGGTTATGATTTAATTTTAAATTTGACTTCTCATGGACTTAGCAGGCAGTTTTAAAGTAAGATTCTATGGTTTTTAGTGTCTGAACACTCTTGGTATCTCAATTTTTGAGCAGTCTCCTTGAGATAATATGGCTTCCAAAGTTTTAGGTCAGGAATTTTCAGTCAAAACTGAAATTTATCTTTGATCCAACAAAAATTGATAGCCTTTTTTATGAAGAGGAAGAGTCTTGTCTACTGTTCTGTCAAAATTCTTAGGATAAAGGATTTTATTATTTTTACGTGAAAAGAGCATGTGGTGGTAAGAAACTAAGTTAGAGAGTGGGTAGTTTATCACTGGAAACAATATCCTGAAGTGATGAGGTATAGCATTTCTTAAAGTCGGACAATATATGAACTAGATGTTGGGAATGAATGAATTTTACCTCTCACATCCAGCTCTACAAAGACACTGTCACAAGTCCATTGGAGAAACTGATGGTTCTGTAATAAGCACAGGAAATTTTTGGAGGATGAAACCTTTACATGGCATTTTAAAAGTTGTTACTAGCTGATACTTGCCTAGATCTGTTGCAGTAATCCACCCTCAAAATTTTGCTCAAGGTACCACCTGCTGCTTAATTTCCGTTTTCTAAGAACCTTAATAAACCAGAAATCAGTCTTTTTATCCCTTACCACTACACTGGGTTGGTCTGTTTGACTGATTGTAGGTTATGATGTGG
Organism: Leptosomus discolor; assembly: GCF_034619465.1. NCBI lineage: Eukaryota > Metazoa > Chordata > Aves > Leptosomiformes > Leptosomidae > Leptosomus > Leptosomus discolor. The sequence continues at coordinate 19,511,405 of NC_141402.1, read as the reverse complement.
AAAGTGCCTTGTTATCTAGTAGATGATTTCTACTTTTGAAAAATAAAGCACGTTCATATGTATTGCTCTATGCTTCTTCATGCCATTTGATATTATTGATCACAGAAGCTTCTCTTTTGCCTCCAGGAAGCTCGAGGGGTAAACAGAAACACCCTTAAATGACTTAGATCCTTCATCTCAGATTAAAAACGAAAGTTTGATTGGGGCAAATGGTTTTCCATGTCAGCAACCATCCCTTGAGAGCCTATACAAGGGTTATTTCTCTTCTCACCTTATAAAACATCTATGTGATTCCACTGAAAATTGGTGTATATATCCTGATGATTTCCAAAGAAACCATTTATAGACATCAACTTTTTCTCACTGATACAGAATTTAAAATCCTGTCCTTTTCCTTATTACCATTTTTTCTGGTTAATGAGAAAATAAGTTTTCAGTATCCATTCCTGCTGCCATCCTATGGAAAAAATACTTCAGCCAAAATCATCTTAGAGGCCCACCTCTGTAATCACCTCTCTTCCTCTGTTATATTCCTTCATTGAGTCTCTTCCATACCACAACAAGTTCTTACCTTTTCTCTTGGTCTTCAGGCGGTCTGGCCTTTCCTTCTTGTCACGCCTAATGTTGCAATTAATCTCACATTACCTAGGTCCATCCACCAGTGAAGTGAGTTATGACATCCTGATTGTCTCGTCTTTCCATATCTGTCTTTGCTCTCATGCTATGAAATGCTCCTTTTGAACTGGTAAACTGTAAACTTTCCTTATATAAACCACTTTTTTTTTTTTACTTTTTTTTTCTTCCTGCAATGCCTACAGGAAATCTAATTCAGGACTGCATCTATCTTTCATAAAATGAACGTTACTGTCAACTTCACTACAGGTTGGACTGGACTGTAAACTTGCTTACTCATTATCTGCATGAATTTCAAAAATGTCTAATTGATTAAAAGTCAATGGGATTTGGTTTTCTAAGTCACCCCAGGGCTTTTGAAAATCACTCTCCATATCTTGTCAATGAAGTCAGAAGTCAAATCTGCCTTCAACAAGAAACCACTTTCTACTTCTCTCCTTCTTATGTCCTCCCTCATAACTTATTGGCTTCCTATTGTGTCACACCTTACATTAATTTCTGAGGTCTGTAGGAGTGAAAAGGATACCTTTTCTGTTAGCAATATTTTGGGGCAAATTTAAGCTAAAATAGTAGTAAATGTTTCTGGTTTGAGAGGAGAGCCTTTTCTTTACCTTCTCATGTTGAGGATGATATTACTGGTATATCTAATAACTTTGCCAGGTAATTATAGTGTACTTCCCTAACCTTGCCCTGCTTTACGTTTGCATGTGAAGGTAAGGCATTACAACAAAAGGAGAGGTAGGACCATTCAGGGCCATATCATGACCTCCATTCATGAACAAAATTCCTGTTGGGAGATGCCAGCTTGCCAGGGGAGGATGTGATTGTACCAGAAGTGTCTGTCTCCACCCCATATAGCCACAGAAGTGGCAGTAGCAGTTCTCTGGGCCAAACTCCTAGAAAGCACTGACAGGCTTTAATACTGAAAGACAGTGTGTTTGTTAGCATGGAAACTTTCAGAGATGTAGAAATGCCACCAAGTCACAGGACAAGGAAACTCTGAGAGGCAATCTGTGTGGAGATGCTTGAATTCATCACCAGAGTTGTGAAGTCAATGCCCCCCATGATGCCTTCACAAGAATGAAGTAGATTCAAATCACTAGATCTTATTCTTCCTTTGAGGCTATTCGATTTCTATTTGATTTATGAAGTGCTTAATTTTTTTTATTTGATGAGCGTTGATGTACTCTAAGTGTGAGACTTCATGAAAGTAAATATAATGATGTGGATAAAGAGTTTAAAAACCACTGCTTTCGTAGGCGCAGGACAATATTTGGAATCAATTGCAAGCAGATCATCATTAACTGTTCTGCGGGCCAAATTTGCTTTAGATGAGGTAGGGGATAAATAAGTCAGCCCAGCTACCTGGGAATTATAGTGCTTCCCTTCTGGGACTGCCCAGAAAAGTGATTCTATTGTTTGCACATGCAGATCGATTCAAGGAATATGCTATGCAATAAAAGTACGCTATGCAATAAAAGGCTGGGGCAGAGATGAAAGGTCAGGCCCTGAGCACTGGAAATTGGCTCCCTAAATCTGTATTTTGAGAATATAAATAGAAAGTAATCTTGTGGCCAGAGGTGCTGAGCTCTGCAACTGCCAGTCCTCATGAAAGCTGGTCCTCTCATTTGTCAGCAGTGAGTCCCTCACTATCAACTTTTCCATCAGGACAGCTCTGTAAAGTAGTGAGTATGAACCCGCCTCCCACACAGAGCAAAATTCATACTGTCATCCATGACAGAAAAGAAGGCAGGTAGGAGCCAACACTGCTCTGTCTGTCATTATAACAGCTTCCATGTCACCAGCGGGGTGTCCCTGCACACGTGTGACTCCCATGTGTTCACGAGGCCTGTGAGCCCACCACTGTGCTCTGACCTGTTGTGAGAAAATGGGAAATCAATTGCTTGTGCATTTGATAGAAGCATGTATGGGTCTAGAATGCAGCCTATGCAGTTTGCCTAAAATGTCTGTTGGGTCTTCTGCTCCTCGTCTTCCTCCCCCACCCCAGGCAAGGGAACACAGCAGCCACCTCACAGTCCTGCAAATATTGTTTCCAGAGCTTCTGCTTCTGTAGGATAAAAAATTACCCTCTCTCTGTGTCCCTTGCAAACCGCTTGTTTGCAAACATCAAGGTAAACATTTAAATGTCACTTAAACATAAAAATAGGTAGGAGGCACGTTAAAGAAACTTCATCTCTACTTCACATCAACACCACTAAACACATTGTTACAACGGTGACTAAAACTGTCTAATAATATCATCAGTGGCAAGTGGTCAGTTAAAATGTTTTTTAATTGTGACTTGAATGTGTTTATCAACCTCTTTTTGTGACATTAAAAAGACAGCAAGAGAAACACATGGAGACATTGTCCTCGAGGGAAAGGATTAATCATCAGTGAGTGAGCAGGCCTAAGCAGATGGTCAGCTAAGCTTTCCTGAAGTCATTTCTTCTATCCACCATTCAGTGTCACTGCCAGAAACAAGAAGAAGTGTTATCTTGACATTGAACATCTTTATAATAAAATCACTAATTGGCGTCTAATACCAAAGGCTTTATAGCTGTAAAATTGCGGCAGAGGTAGCTAAGTGGTTGACTGGGTTTCATTTTAATAAATGCTATTTTACAAATCCTTCCTTAGCACAGTCCACTTTGTGAGACCTCTCTGCGTATGACAGTGTGTCTCTGTTAGCTCAGTTTCAAATGGAACAATTGGGAGCATTTTTAACAGCAAAGCAGACAAATGTGTCACTGCCACTGTGCTGCTATTTTTCATGTATCTGTAATGCTAATATTTTACAGGAGGTGTTCGTTAGGATTAAGTTCTCAGATTTTTCTTGGTTTTTGGCAACCAGAGAGAGTCTGTCATAATAAATTATCACTTTTGGTCTTGGAAATATATTTTTTATGAAAGCTGAAAATGTGTCAGCACTGGACATTCATGAAATTCTCATCGTTTGTTAAGGAATACTTTTTCTTTTATCCTTCTCCTTTTAGCCAGCAGCAGTTAGAGAAAATACTTCTTTCCCTATTAGCCAACCACTTTTTTTTAAAAGGTACAATCAAATCTGGGCTGGAAAGGGTTACTTATAACAGCACTTATGTGAATATAGCCATTGTTTTTATTATTATTTGAACATGTAGGTCTTGTTTCCATCACTCATTTTCTCATTTAGCAAATCTTTTCATAAAGTGAATGGTGAGAGCCAGATTCTGACTTCACCACAGCAAAGTTGGTCTGGAGTAATTCAGACACTCTGGACCATGTTTTGGTGCGGCTGGGGCCAGGCTCTGGCTCGACTATCCGTTGCTTGACCACTATGCAACCAGTATGACGCTGCTGTGCTGGAAACTGGGACTGATCCGACGTTCATTTAAAGCAATAGAAAGAATCCTGTTGACAGTAATAGCTTTCAAAAAAGGCTTTCAATCCTTTTACAGTGAAATTTGAAATTTGCAGAGAGGGTTAATGCCTGGAAAATTATATAAATATGTTATGTCATAATATTATATGTCCCAAAATATTGGTAAAGGGTGTTTTTCCCGGAGATTAGAGCATTAGTGAAAAAATAATGATTAACCTTTAAAATCAGATTGGCATTTCTTTTTTTCTCCAAATGTAGAATTAATACGCATTTTTTAATCATTAGTGTAATTTTCAGGATGATACTTTTGTTCTTTTGGCTGTTGAACTGTTACGGCTGCTAGTAACCCTTCAAATTGTTTGCTTCATTCAAGCATTCTTTTTTGAATAATTCATTAGGCATTATTATCCAAGCGTGGAACACCTCATTTAGCACTGGTGATCTTTTCCTTATGTGTAGCTGACAGGCAATCAAAGTTTTTATCAGTGCAGAAAATTTGCAATTCAGAAATGTAGTTACAGCAATTAGTAGCTATCAGGTAGCATAGGAAGGACAGCTTCATAAAAAGAGAGAGTTGAATGAGCTCAACTGATGTTAGCACAAAAGTAATGGATAAAATTAACCAGCTGTTTCTAAATTTACCAAATGGAACATTCCTTTTTCTCAGAGTAGAAGCTTTAATTAACTTTGTGTTATGTGTGGCTTCACAAAAGGGGAAGAGACTAGGTGACAGAATATCCCTCTTTCAGTGCCCTTCGCTTAATTTTGTGACCGTATTGAGATGCCCCAGCGATATGCAGCTTGCTCACTGTCTCACTGCAGGACAAACTTCCAGGCTTTCTCTTTGCTCACCTTAGGTCAACAGGAGAGCAATAAGTGTTTTTAAATGGACAGCAGATCTTTTTCTCTCTCACTGATGCAGCAAATGTTGAGGGTTTTATGCTGCTGCAAGAAGCTTGCTGAAGTTTGGGCAGTTGAGGTGTTTCAGTGAGCGCTCTGGGTGAACTCCAGTGTGGCTGGCTGCAGTGACTCTCAATCTGAGAATACAAATAAATCTTTCTAAGAAACAAGGTGGAAGAACAGGCTGTGGAAGCAGGAGGAAAGAGTTAACTTTTAATTTCATATTTTAGCAATTATTCTAACTCATTTGCATATTGCAGATCAGGTGATATTTATGATGGGTTTGAATTTACACTTTCCAGAATGACTGAGCCTTTATTGGGCCAAAGAGAAGAAGAAAGTGTTAGTGGCACTTACTACCCAGAGTGTTCATTGGAGTCCTGGAGGAGACCTGGGTGTTGGTCTTGCTCCTGGGATGATTTATCTGGTTTTGAGTGGGTTTTTTCAGGATTTAACTTCAAAGGCACGACTGTCCTTGGGCTGCTAAGGGGATCCCAAGTCCTCACGGTCTGGTGAGTGCTGTAATTGGTTTGTGACTGAGTAACTGTCACATCTCCATCACCTGTTATCATGTTTTTAAAGTAAGAGTGCTCCCTGATCTCTTCATGGAAGAAAAATAAAAGCTTGAAGATTCTTATTTGAAGGAGAAGTTTCCTGGCACTGTATCCCAGGCAAGCATTGCCTGCATGCTGCCCCAAACAGGGCAGCTGGCTGGTGAGAGGGGCAGACAGGAGAGGAAACCCCATTCCCCAGTGGTTACCTCCAAGCAACAGGCTGTGCAGCACCCTGGCTGCAGGGCAGTGCAGAAGGCTGGGAGGGCTGGATCCCCTTCTGGGGTCCTTTGCTCTCACCAAGCATGGAAGCTACGGGTGTGTGAGGGCGTTTACTGGGGCCAAGTCTCTAGAAATCAGACACAGCAAAGCTTGTGGCTCCAGGGCTTCTGTCCTGTCTTGTAGCCTTTCATGAATGAAGTCTCAACAAAGCTCTTCTGCTTTTCAATGTGAGCCCTTCAGTGTCCAAGTGAAAGGAGAACACGCAAAGTGCAGAGCAGCCCAAGTACTTCAAGAACAAGAAGGCATGTGAAGTAAGGCACTACGTCAATTACTTATGTGTCATGGTGATGGAGGCTGTGAAAACTGGGAGGAAATGCAGGGACTTTGTTGCAGTGCAATTTAGAAGCGTTTAAAAACTCCACTCTGGGTGCTTGCCGCTGGTCCACTGTATTCAAACAATGCTTTTAAGCACCACTATTGAGCCGCACGTGGGGACTGTAAACATTATTTTATCCATTGCGTTATCTGCTTCCTTTTCGTTAAATGAAACTATGCCATGCTTCACATACTGTTCCTTCCCCTGACAGCAGCCACAGGGCTCAGGAAACTGCTCGGAGCAGCGTGGGCCATCTCCAGCAAACGCTCCCATCTGGGGAGGCACTTGGGAAGCTGCAGAGGAGGCAGGTGTGCAGCTGCCAACCCCCACTCCCCACGGGGAAAACTCTGCATTCCCAGCAAAAGGAACCTCCTGGCATGTTCTGCCGTCTCGGGGGTCTGCCTGGCCTTTTGCTGACAGCGTAATTTCCTTAGGAGCCTCAGAGTCTGACATCTCTGTTCTCTGACCCTTTTTTCTAAGCAACATTAATATCTGCTGCAGGTCTGGCAGGTGCAACGCCCGCTAATTGTGTCTGCATCGCCAGGCCTTATTCGAGCACCTCTCCAACATCTGAATTTCTACCTGGGCAATGAACAGACCTCCTTTTCTCCTGGAAAGAGTGCACTGCTCACTCATGATCTCTTGGTCAATAATTCCCTCTCAAGAAGAAATACACAGTTCGGAAATTTGCCTAAGCCATCATTGTGAAAACTCATTGATACAGCTGATGGAACCGAACAGCGTTTGCCAGTCTGATTTATGGCTTGTGTCACACACACAACAGAAACACCTTTATAAGATGAACAAGGAGACATCTACCTCAAAAAACCCAAAATAGTTGATATCCACTTGACTGACATGGCCATCTGAGATGGTAGAAAGCAGCACAGTGGGAATCCACAGTGACCAGACACTGAGCCAGGCAGAGGGTAAGTCTGGGCTGATGAGCTGCTATGTCAGTGAGCTTCTCATCCCTTGCAAGCCAGTGAAGCATGACTAACCTGGCACTGATTACTCATCCCTGGCACTGGTTACTTAGTCCCATTCATTTTTCAGAAGTAAATAAGATTTTGAGAACATGCTTTCTTCATAATAAATAAATAGATAATCTCCCTGTCATCTCTATCACAAGTAGCCACCTAATTAAGTAGACATTCGAAATACAAATACTATATTAAGATAATTGTTAATCAATACCAGATTTGTGTCCCAACTGGTGTTCTCTACCAGCAAATGCTGAGAAGCTTCTGAAATCCCACCTTTTTCTTGATGTCACAAATACATGTGTATGGATTTTAACATTGGGAGAAGCCAGAGAACCTTTGGGAAGGTAAATGGAGAAATTTCAGACTTTGCATTCCTGAGATTTTTTTCCCTGAGACTTAAAATTCAACAATTCTATTTAAATGAGACAGTATAGATTTTTTGGGTTGTGAACTAACGAGTGCTTCTAAGACTGAAAGGGATCAACCTTCTGCGCACCATGACTTTGCTGTAAAGTGGAATTAGACCCAAAGTGTAGCTCCTAACTCCTTGGGTTTTGCAGATTTTGAGGGGCAGGTGTTTAAATGGAACCAGTATGATGTTGTAGCAAAATTAAGATTCAATAGAGAAATGCAAGAGTGAATGAGAACCTGTATATGTATAGCCACATCACACTGACTGGATTTTTCCTTTTAATGCTGTTTCCATTGTTACACAAGTTCCCAGGTTAGACATAAATATTTTATGACATGTCAAAACTTGGCTTGACACTTTTCAGAATTTTATAGAACTGGTTCCAGCTCTAAAATGTCTCCAGCTGAAAACCTCTGAGATCACATTGGAGCTGGAGGAAATTACTTGTATTGCACCCTACCCTGGTCACCGGATTCTCAGACCAAATGAAATGTAAAGCTGTGTTCTAGAAAAGCCAGGGTGTTTTAACAAGAGGGGAAGAAGAATCCTGGGATGGTAAAATAGATAGACCTATTTTAATAGTGAGTTTTTAGAGGATTTTAATCAAAAAGTTATGTGGAAATGATTATTGTATCCATGCAGGAAGACGGTCCATTAATTCTTGCCGGATGTGATAAATTGCTCAGTGTTACATAAACCAATGCAGTTTCAGTGACTGGCACCAACTGAGATCTCCCCTGCCATGCTAATATGTGCTACGTATATCAAGCCGTAAGCTTTTGACCTTGAAAGGTAGTCGGAAAACCTGCAGGAACAGGTGTCTTTTTGAGATTTCTAGTGCCCTTGGACATTTATTGGAAGTATTTTCGGTAGGAAAACTTCAAGCGAATAAAGTTAGAACTTCTCTGAAATGTCTATCTTATTTCAGGTTCACACAATATGTTGAGTCAAGTGATTCTTTATGTTTAAGCTCAGGTCCCTCTACAGATTTTTGGACAGTGAGAGTCACACAGACTCACATCTTCATGCACTTGCTACTGCTGTTCCAAATCCTATGGAAAAGGGCAAAAGGACTTTGAAGTCTGTCACAAGATGTATAGTCCTGAATCTATACCACCGGAGTATGAAACCCCCGCTGCAAGGTGACAGTGGTTAAGTGCTAATAGATGATATTACGTTGCTTTTGTTTTCTGAAACTTTCATGTTCGTTTCCTGCTTCGTTAGTGGAGGAAGTGGCTGAGCACAAGTACTAGTCAACACATCTCTCTTTATTATTGTTATTATTTTGGCAGAAGTTGGTCTGTATTCGCTCCCACCTGGGTGTGGAGATGCCAGCCTGATGATTTGTTCTCTGAAACTGAACCAAACCCTCTGATAAATACTGAAGTTATGGGGAAGGACTTCCTTGGCCAGTAAAAAGTTTTGGAGAAGCTTAACTCAGGTGAATTTATTGGCCAAGAAAGGCAAGTCCCTAACGAATTTCTCTCCTAAACTTTTCTGATTATTAAGAGGTGCTGGTCATTGAGGTCATCATTGAGCAAACAGTGGAGGAGAGCAAAAATCACCAAATTATTGTTTCCCCAAAACTACTGTGTAACTGTTCCCACGCCCAAGACGTACCTTTCCATCTGGTCTCACATTTTTTTTCTAAGGGCGGTTTCTTTCTTCTCTAATTATTTTTTCACAAATCAAACGAAGTCATTACACAGTCAGAGAGCATTAATCGCCTTATGTAACTTTGCGGTAGTGAAAAGTAAAGGCAACACACAAAAATTTAATAAGTAATAAAAAAAAAAAAGAGATGATGATGGGTGTGTGGAAAGAACTGCAAGGCACAGAAATTGCTCGGGATGTGTCACCACTTTCTCAGGTGTATCACAGAAGTATAAGGGAAGTCATCTCACCTCACTTGTCTGAAGCACCTGAGATGTAATCCATGTAAAATTCAGCAGAATAAACATTTATGTATTGCTAGGAATTAATTACTTTGTAGGAATAGATTTGAGAAGTAATTGAAGCACTAAAGACTAGAAAATACAAAAAAAAAAAAAAAGGATGGACAGCTAAGCACGTGCTTCATGCCAACATGAAGCCAACAAGAAGCCAATATGGCTTTCCTGCCAACAGGACTTTTACTGTGACTTCGCTGGAACATAAGAAGGGCTCAGAGGAAGGCACATCTCAGCATCCTGGCTCCAGCAGTGGCCATAGCAAGTCCCTAGGGCAGAGTAAGAACAAGGCATGCATCTATGATAGTTCCATATGATATTACTCTCCTAGTCTCAAACTGGTTTTGATTCAAGAGCTTGCCTGAGTCTAATGCAATTTGTCTGTTTACGTGCCCTCAGTAGATCTCTTTCAAGTGCTTGTCCAGTCTCCCCTTTCCAAATACACATCATCTGCTGGCAAGGAGATCATAGACTGAGGGACAGATTACAAGGTTCTGTCTCTCCCTTCCTTTTGGCAAAAAGATAAGAACCCTTTTGGAGACCCACTATGGTCAGCTGTCTGGAGACTTTCTCCGATCATTTCTGAATGAAGAACTCTTGTGTAAAGTTTCAATAAAATGCCTAACTCTTAATTAGTAGGAAATATTGCAAAAATCACACAGGGTTTCTATTCTTCATTTCATTTCAGCATTGACATATCACCAAATACGCGTCTTTAAGTTTCACCCTTGTCTTGAATGAGAAATGTCAATGGATTCCAGGCGTGTGAGTAGCTCACTAAATATTAATAGCATTATGATAAAACACGCAGATTACCAGCTGGTCTAGAGTTATGTGTTTTAAATGATGTCCACTCCCTTTTGGAATTGACTGTCATTTGAATACACAGATACCACATTTTTGCTTGTATATAAAAAGAGAAAGCATTGTTTGACTTTTATAATCTGAATTCTGTTTTTTTCCACTGTAGCATAACAGTGTTATGTGTTGCCTCTGTAGTGGGGGATGCATCGCCAAGTTCAGATTTGGAGCTGAGCCTCAACTAGTCTATGGTTCTTATGGTCCACATATTTTGTGTAGGTCCTTCCCCAAAGACAGACAGGATTTCGACAGGCCACTCTTAACATCATTAAGGATGCACAACTCAATAACCCTGAGACTCCCAAGCACTTCAGACCAAAGAACCACTGTCAGCTGTTGGTATGTCCTGCAAAATCTCCATCCTCGTATAAAGCCTGAGACATGAGATGACTGGGCAGAGACATAAGGGGTTTCAATCAAGGTCCATGTCATACAAAACTGACAGGTTCATATATGTTGCTGTTTAGTATTTTCCTAGAGCATCCTCTAGGAAAGGATGAGGCAACCACAGTTTGGAAACTACGACAATGTAAAAAAAAATCCAAAGAGCTGTTGTTAGGAATCAGCTTCACAGCTTGCCAGCCCTGGTGAGCACCCAGCCAGCACTTTCAGCAAGCAACATACAGGCATAGCCCTTCATCAGCAAGTGTGATGAAGTTAGTTCAGTTCAACCAGAGACAGGAGCATGTGGCTCCTGAAACCCAATTATCTGAAAATATGCTTTGTGCATTGCTAATACGAGAAGGAAATAGTGCTGCTAGACATTGGCTTCAGCTCCCTAGCCAAGAGCTGGTTAGGAGAAGCAGACAAATGTGTTGGTGCCTCAACTGATGATGGGAAATAACATTACTGAGTTGGTGGTCTGTGAGAAAGGAATAAAGTTGCATTTGGTCCAGAAGCTAGAAAAATATGTACATACAACATTTTATGTTCTACTACAAAATATATTATCTATCTCTATATCTATTCTTTTAATATATGAAATGAACTGTAGATCTTTCTTACGTGGTTATGCTTACCTGTCTTGCTTTCTATTCGAGGAGCATATGATTAAGGAGTATGATCATGACTCGTATTGAGAAAAGAGTGTCTTGTCAATTAGTAGCCTAATTATTGACCTGAGATTATATCAGAATATTCCCACGTATTCAAATTAATACCAGATTATAAAACTTTCTGCTGTAGCTGTATATTTGTAACATTTGCCTCTGAAGTGCTATCAATAACTTTTCCCTTGCTCTCTTATTCGGTGCCTTGATTAGAGCAGAACAAATGCTCTAGCGAGTGTCAAGCTTTACCATTCCTCTGCTCTTTTTAGAGCTACTGTGAAATAGGTCCTAATGCTAAAGAAAAACTATGACACGCTAAACCACAGGCATGTAGGAACAGTACAAGGCGTTGTCAGCTACGGGAAAGACAGAAAGCCTGGTTTCAAAACCTTGTGAATGGGTTAATGCTGTTGCTAGAAAAAGATTTGCCCTTTTACAGATTTGAAAGGAGGTAATGTTGACAGTAAGGAGTAGAGGCCTAGCAAGATTTTAAGTTTTTCTGTGACTTTTGTTTCAGGGGAAGAAAGGGCATTGACAACAACAGCTGCCTGTAGCGCAGCTTCCCCTCCTTTTTTTTTACACTTGACTTCTAATATGGATTCCAGGCATGATTCAGCAAACAGAGGGAAGAAGATTTTTACAGACATGGACTGGCACAGTGTTAGAAAAAAATGAAACACCCCTGCTCCCACCACCCCAGAACAACATAATGGGCTTGCTTTGTTTGGTGCATCTAAAATACGGATCTAATGATCATGCACAAGCCTTAATTTGTAAGGGTTTTTGGGAGGTCTTCCTTTAACTGCAGAGAGTCATTTGCTGGGAAGGCAGACTTGTAACAGGGCTTACTGGGCTAACTCAGAGAAGGTCCCAACTCGCCTCTAGGCTCAAAATTAAAAAGGTAAAACCACTAAATTGCATTATTTGAATATACATTTTGTTGTTATTTGAGTACATGCCCAATAGACAGAGAATGATTTTGTGATCCAGAAATGGCACTGACAGCTGCAGTTCTTCAACCCTACTTCTTAAGTAAGTGCTCCCTTTCCAAATCTGGGACAACATTTTTAAGCTTGAGGAACAGATTTTTAAAGGGAACAGTAAACCTCAGGAGCTCTTCCAGCCTATCCTCATGCCCCAAGACAAGAGCAACTCTTTCTAAGCTGTACCTACAAGACTGAAACATGTATATACACAAGCTTTTCACCTTAAGTAGGCAACTAGAAGGAGTCAAGTGTTGGCAGCATATGAAGTTGAAAGCACACTGGGCACACATAAGTAGAAGGACAGAAGAGAGAAAGACTTCTGAGCGAGACAGAAACTTGATCAGTGTGGGAGTGACAGATTTTTTTCAGACGGTTCTGAGAGCTGGTGGTTATTGTATTTTAGCATATGATTAGAACAGCTTACGTTTGGATATTGTTGAAATCTAATGGACAGTGGATAATCTTCAGCAATTTAAGTGTGAATTAAAATGATGAATGTCTCCTTTTGTTGTAATGATAGCACTGTGTTTCATGTTACTAGAAGAAATAATTTATAGAGCTGATGAGAGCAATACTGTATTGACAGCAACATTAGCAAGAACTCTGTAAATTATGGATGGCAGCACAGGCCATCATAAAGCACCATTTTTCTCTTTGCAACTTTAAATCCTCAGAAGCTTATACCCGTAGTGTCCATACCTCCTTCTCCTCTTTAGTAATTGAAGACTGCTCCTCTTCAGTTAAAAAAAAAATCAGTTTGAACTGGCAAGGTCAGTCCAAATATTTTTCAGTACCACGTGTGTCCTCTGATGGTTCAGGAGATCTCAAATCTACACATTTAGTTTGTTCTGGAACTGGCAAAGAAACAGTAGAGGAGGGACTGATGGAGACTGTAGAGTGCTGGTGATGCGCACAGAGATGTGAATGTAGCTACCATTTCTACACTAAAGTTTTAATAATGCTTTCATTTTCTCTTAAGATTATCAGAAATGGAGACTCATCCCTTGTGATCCCTGTGTTAATTGTGCTGTTTATGATAATAACTTTCTTGATTATTTTGGATCATTTGAGTTCTGAGACTTTTCTGGTATATATGTGAGTGCATCTACATGTTTTAAGATATGAAAATTGCTCTGGTGTATTCCTGTTAAATTGCATGGTAATAACTATAACAATATCCCACATAAATTATGACTGTGGAGACTTACCTACTTGTCCTTGCCTCAGCTAATTATATTTCACCCCCATTCACTTTTTTCATGCTGTCACTTCAAATGTATATTTTTTCGTTCTCTAACTCCGCAGTAGCTCTAGCATGTTCCCTGACAGCAGAGTGGGTTACAGTTACAGTGGGGAGACTTGCTGGACTAAATGAACTGAAATGAAAGGTATTTTAGTCCCTTGACATACAATCCTCAAGTAATTGTATGGAAAGCACTCATTTTTTTAACAAATAAGTATTTCTGACACATAATTCAAGTGCCCAAAACTAGGCACAACTGGGGACAGATCTGGTGCAGAGGCAGTCCAGCACAGGTCAGACAGTGCACCTCCTTGTTTTTCAGGACTGGGTCACTGGTGTGAAGCCCAGAGTGAGGCCCAGGCTCTCTGGACCATGCATGGGGAGAAACAGGCTGCCCAAAATGGCAAGCCCTAAAACCTTGCCCTTCTTGAGGTCCTGGCATAACCAGGTGGAACCACAAAGGGTGGGATCGTGCTCCAACTTCTGCCCGTCCTCTAGAGCTCAGTTGTCCAGACTTGCACTTTTAAAATACATTAGCTTATGCTTGATATTGAAGACCCTTCAAATGAGAGCACTTGCCCAGGAAGGGAATGACATGAATTCAAGTCACTCCTCAGTCCAAAAGTACCCAAACTGTTATCCCCAGGAGAGCGACCAAACCCAGGGAGCACCCGAACAATAGGCAGCCTTTCAGCTAAACTTCTATTTATTTTTAAAAGCAGCTTACACTTGAGAAGAACATTCTCTTAGAAAACATTTGGCTCTAGGTTCTGTTTGGGTGGGTGGACGTCTTCAGAGAGCAGCCTTGCTTGGTAGAACAGGTTTTTTGTTGAAAGGGCAGGTCTGACTGCGAGTCTTCTGAGGCTCCAGAGGAGCTGAGGACATGTTGTCCCCTGTCCCCATGCCTTCTGGTCTGTGTTGTCCCAGAGGAGCAGTGCTGTTGTTCAGAGACATCTTTACTCTAAAACTATGTTTTCAATGAGGGTTTTTAACACTCGAGAAACTACTGTAGCACCAATGTGACATAAGTTACATAGCAAGCTGTTAGCAAGGTAGGAGATGTGTGTACCTTCACTGTGAATGCCTCAGTTCACCACTTAATTTCTGCCATTTACATTTTTCCTTTTCTGAAGCATTTATAGCTCTCTAAAATAGCCCATTTTACCTTGCACTTCCTTCTCACAAAAATAATGTTAAAAAAATTAAAACTCATCAATGGGAGGATGATTTTTTTTACCCAAACACTTCTCAGCTTGATAAACAATGAGGTATTTCAGTCAGATTTAAAACCACAATTTCCAAAAATTTTACCAGTTATCTTGGTGACATTGTTACTGTATTAACCTTTCTATTCTCTCTCTGGCTTCTTATACTGTCAGATATTATCAGAGTAGCTAAGCATCTCACGCATAAAATCAATAGCAAAAGTAAAATCTCTACAGGGGTTCATACTCTCCGGCAATGCTCCCTTTTTGCTGGTAAAAAATTTGCTTGAGTCAGGGCTTTTTGTTTGATTTTGAAGAGCGAAGGGGGAAAATGTTTAAGAATAAATGTGGTATTTGGATCGTGTGAGCTGCAAACACAAGAAGGCTCCTTAGAAGTCCCAACATCACGTCCTGAAGAAAGCTGCCCTGGGGGCCCCTGTGCCCAGTGAGGTGGGCATCCACACGCCCACCCATACCCATTGCCTGGGATGACATGGGTTGGGGGTGAGGATGCAGCCGACCACAGGCTCTGCCCCAGCACGGGTGGGATCGCCGCCTGCAACTGGGCTGGGTGGCCTTTGCAGCATGTGGTCCCTGGCAGCCCTGGGGCTACTGTCCCCAAGGGGGGTCAGCATAACCCCTTGTTGGAACCATTGACCTCATCTGGCTTCCACGCTTTCCCCTGAAATTTTAGGTTTCAGTTAAATTCAGCACTTTTATTTGTTTCTAAAGCCCTTTCTCTCATCTGTCTGTTGAAGTACGTTGCATCTTGAGTCGCCTCCTCCACAACTTTTTGCCATGTTTCTCCCCTCAGGAGTCTCTTTTTCGGGATAAATAGATGCTATTCAGTTTCTCCTCATATGGAAGCTCTTCCATGTTTTGGATCATTCTCATCCCTCCTGTCTAAAACATGTCATTATCCTCTTTTTTACATGGAGAGACCAGGAGGGCAATGAATTACCTCGGATATGGATGCACCAAAGGTTTAAGCAATGGCATAATGATGTCTTCTGGTTCTGCTACCTTTTTTCATCTTTCTGTGCACAGGGACACTGATGAAACCCCCTTAATAATGCCACCAGTGTCATTGTAGAGTTTTCTTTTGTATTGTCATTTGTGTTGCATTTTAGAAAGGAAGAAGTATTTTTAGTAACACACGAAGCATAAAAGCAGGTGCTGCATCTTTCAGTTTCACAATTTAACCCAAATGGCTTTCTGTGTCATTAGCTTCATGCAGTCCTGCTGAAAAGAACTATAAACTACAATCTAGGCTAGTTTTTTTCCACATAAAATTTCCAGCAGCAGCATATGTGCTTGTCGTGTAGTTGGGGCTGATCCAAGCTGTGCAGAAGCACATTGGATCGGATTGTGCCCGCAGTTACCCTGCAGTGCTGCGCTCGTGAGAAGAGCTGTCGAAAGGCTCCTAGTCATCCCCTGCCGTGTGCCAGTCACCCTGACAGGGACAACACGATGGAGCTGTGGCCTCCTGGAGGTTCCCTGCTCCTCACAGCATATACCTGGTTCTTCGTCCCGACCTCATCCTGATGCCAAGAGGAGTTTGCAATCAGCGGTAGGTCTCAGAGTGGTGGCTAATTGCTGATGGTGGCCGCCACGCTGTTGGCAGACATCTGCGGGGAGGGCTCTGGCTGTGCCGCCACACTCCGACGTCATTGCAAGGGGGGCACTGGCTAACTCCCATTTAGCAAATCAAACATTGGCGGGCAGGTCCACACCTTCAGTGGGTCCGGGCTAAGTGAACTTGGTGCCAAAGTAATTTAGTTCTCATTTCCCCCACCATGATGAATTTTCCTCTGAGAGGCCCATGCAGAGCTCACACTCAGGTCTTTTGTGGTTACGGTCTCTACAAACATGTGACCTGATACCAGCACTTGTTTCACGTGCAGTTGCTTTTCACTGCAGCCCTCCTTCGTGCCACCCATCCTTGTGCCAGCCCACATAAAATAAGCTGCACTGTAGATGCAGTTTCTAGGAGTGACACTGATATGGGTTAACCCAAATTTTGGGAATTCAAGCTAAAAGGGAACTGATTCTTCAGAAACTGCAGGCTATCCACCCATGGAAAACAAGCATTAGCGTTGTTTGTGTTGCCTTAGAGCAACCTCGTGGCTGCCCTTAGTAATGCTGGGGGTAGCTGCCCCTTTGGCTAGGGAAGCAGCTACTGGTATTTGCTCTTTTATTGCTAGTCCTGGAGCAATCACATTTCAGTCAGATCAGAAAATCCGAGACATCTGTTCGTACTGCTGATTGGCAGCTTTTGCTTCTGAAGTAAATGCAGTAATAATGGCAGAATATTTCTGTGGTTCCTTAGGATGCTTTGTGAGCAGTCAGCTCTGACTGATCAGCAGAACGGACCATATTCACAGACACACAACCCTTTCTCAGCTGTGTCATTGCTGCTGCAAGCCTGAGAAACTGTTGTCACTACAGTCCACAAAATTCATATGCTACTACCCCAACCCATAGCCCATTTCCCAGCTTATTCCATGCTACAGGACCAGTAGCCTAATCTATGTTTTTTTCCAGGAAGAGCATGAGAAAGACTGAAGCACTATGGGTTGTTCTCTGTCTTTGCCATAGCCGTGGTGAAATGACTTGCTGAAACTCCCAGATAAACGTGTGAGCTGCACATGAGTGGACTATACTTTGTGTTAGAGAAGGATACTAAAACTATACCTGGGGATCACAAAAAAAAAAAAAAGCAGTGAGAAGGTCTGTCCTTAAAACTAGAAAATAGGTCAAGGGTGAACCTCAGACTGAAAAGAAACCCCACCGCCTCCAGGCCCCAAGGACCATGGTCCCCCACAACATCCTTCTCTTTAAATTGGAGAGTTATGCATTTGGTGGATGGACTGTTTGATGGATAAGGAATTCACTGGATGGTTGCATGCAGAAAGCAACGGTCAGTGGCTGAATATGGAGACAGAGATCAGTGGCAAGCAGCGTCCCTCAGGGGTCCACATTGTTTAGTACCTTCATCAGTAACACAGACAGTGGGATCGAGTGCACCCTCAGCAAGTTTGCAGATGACACCAAGCTGAGTGGTGCAGTTGACACGCCTGAGGGATGGGATGCCATCCAGAGGGACCTGGACAAGCTCGACAAGTGGACTCGTGTGAGCCTTGTAAGGCACACAAGGCCAAGTGCAAGGTCCTGCAACTGGGCCAGGGCAACTCAACAACCAAGACAGGCTGGGGGATGAAGGGATTGAGAGGAGCCCTGCTGAGAAGGACTTGGGGGTGCTGGTGGACAAAAAGCTGGAAATGACCCAGCAATGTGCGCTCGCAGCCCAGAAGGCCAACCGTATCCTCAGCTGCATAAAAAGAAGTATGGCCAGCAGGTCAAGGGAGGCCATTCTCCCCCTCTACCCCACGCTGGTGAGACTCCACCTGCAGTACTGTGTTCAGTTCTGAAGTCCTCAGCACAGGAAAGACCTTGACTTATTGGAGCCAGTCCAGAGGAGGGTCACAAAAATGTTCAGAGGACTGGAATACCTCTCCTAGGACGATAGGCTGAAAGAATTGAGGTTGTTTAGTCTGGAGAAGAGAAGGCTCTGGGGACATCTTGTTGAAGCCCCCTTCTTTCAATACTTAGTGGAGGCTTATAAGAAAGATGGGGACAGACTGTTTAGTAGGGCCTGTTGTGATAGGACAAGGGATAATGGTTTTAAACTAAAAGAGGGTAGATTCAGACTAGATATAAGGAAGAAATTTTGTACGATGAGAGTGACGTAGCACTGGCACAGGCTGCCCAGAGAGGTGGTAGATACCCCAGCCCTGGAAACATCCAAGGTTGGACAGGGCTCTGAGCAACCTGATCTAGCTAAAGATGTCCCTGCTCACTGCAGGGGTTGGAATAGATGACCTTTAAAGGTCCCTTCCGACCCAAGCTATTCTATGATTCTATGATTGATTTCCTTGCTTTCACACTAACTTCCACCAGAAAAACGTAGCCCATTCTGATGCTACTGGGTTTGAACTTGGGATCATTTACAATAGCAGTGCTCATTCACCATTATTTTGTTGAAGCAATGTAAAAAGACAAGGCTTAATTTGTGAAATGGGCCATCTGTTCCCATACAAACTGCATAATAGAATGCACAACTATTTCAATTAATATAGTAAACCATCTCTAAGCAATATGCATGATTTTGTATCTATTTTTGACTGCAGAAGATGTCACCATCCTTTGCTCTAATTGTTCTTGATTTTACCTCCTCATCTTTTTATTTAAAGAAAAGGAATGACAACTTGTCTCACTGGGAGCAAAGTTTGCTCATAGATGGATCAGGAATAATTAGACCAAACGGTACTGCAAACTCCAGCAGACAGGATATCTCCATTACAGAGAGTTATGTTGTCATTTCTTTGACCATCCTCCCATCAATCCATCCATCAACAAATTAAAGTTGCCTAAAGAGCCATTTATCTTGAGTGCTTTCTACCTTGATCGCTGTCAATCTAGGTAAATAAACATTTTCCCTAGGCAGAGTTTACATATTTAACCATGTTTCAGGAGACAGTCCCCTTGCTACTCATACATCTAGCAAATCACATGTGCTTTTGCTGTGTTTCCTGATTCACCTCACCCACACATTGTACCTTCATTAAGTGAGCTCTGCTCCCTTTGGTTTGTCTTTAAAGATGGGATGACTAGGGTGAAGTTGCATTAAAACTTGCAGAATGAAAAAAGTCTAGAAATTAATTTTATTCCCTAATGTTGGAAAAACCTGGTGTCCCATACAGGATGCACATCAATAATGAACCAAGTGTATGAAAGAAATAAAAAATAAAAAGCAAAGATTTGTCAGCAAGCCTACTTTAAGGAATATGGCAATGTTACTGCATCTGGCTTTCATCATTTAAACCATGATACCATAAATGATGAACATAAACAATGATAGGAGCACCATTATATTTCATTTCTAATAAATATGTATGTGCCAGTGAATACACTGTTACAGATATTACTTTCTCTGTATTATTTATTTTTCACTTAATTGATACATAGAGGAGTTCAGACTCTGCCTGCTCTGCTGCCTATCAGTCAGATGCAAAGGAATAGTGGTTTTAGCTATTAGTATTAATGTATGCCTAGTGCTTTTCAAAAGACACTCATACACACACATGTGCGTAGAAGGGGTGATGTTCCCCTCCTACTGAAGTCAATAGGCTACATACCAGTGCTGTCAGTAATGATGGGGGCTGTTCCCAAAGCTGACTGTAACTGAATCAGCATATGACTGAGAACAACTGTGCTGCTATGGGCAAAGCTGGGGAGTTGTTAGGGAAGCATGAGCGGAACAACCTGATATTCCCTGCTGATCATTAAGGACAGCTTGTCTTTCCCTCTCAAACACCTTGCAAACGTGAAAGCTCGTCGGTACTGGCCGGGGACCGACACATTCAGTTTTCACGTTGCTGTTGCATGGCCAGAACTAGAGCCACGAGAGCACTCAGGCACTTTGCACCCCTGGTGTCCAGCTGCGCTGTGGAAGGCACAGCTCCACATGCAGTGCTAAGGTCCCCTGTGCAGTGCCGGTGAGCCGGGCACGGCTGTGTCTGCTGGCCTGCTAACCCCCATGATGCCTGCAGGCAGCCTGTGTGCTGCTTCGTGCCTCTTCACCTGATGTAGGAAGAGGTGTGACCTCGTAGCCACAAAACAAATGCACCTCAGTTGCTAGATTTCCCTGCAGTGAAGGCAGGACATAAGAAAATGCGTTTGCAGTGGCAGCAGGCATGTTGGATAATGCTGCACTGATATCAATGGAAAGGGCTGGTCTAAGAGAGTTAGGGATGACTCCTCAAACGAGTTAGTCACAAACAGCAGTAAGGCACTGACACTGCTTGATCGCCACTTGAAGCCAAAGCAAACCCCAAACAGCACCTCCTCTCTTTTACCTGCAATGTAGTTGGCATTGAACACTTTACCGGGCACAGGCTTTTCTCTTTGACGTAGTCGAAGCATAAGCAAAGGAAGATTTGACTCTCCAAACAGGGCTTGTCCCAGGTACAGAAACATCTCCTGAGACTACAACTCTGAAACAGCCATTCCAGATTTTGGTGCAGCCCCGTTCCCTGGCTTGCTCCTGCCCCGCAGATGCTTGCTCAGTGCAGAGAGGCTTCACAGGGACGCCCTGAAGAGGCTGTGCACCTCCTGTCAACGGCAGGAGATGGTACAGCTGTGCTGTAGAAGTCATCACGGTTGGTGTTATGGAAGAGGACAACCCAATGAGGGCACCTTCCCCATGGACTGCAACAGAACAGACATGGTAAGTAGCATGACCTTTCCTTACGCCCATCTCTTTTCCTATTGCCCATTCTTCTCAGGAGCTCAGGGCAGGAGTTTGCTGTAACATGACGAAAAAAGATGTGACTTTTCCACCCTTCTAATAGAAGGAAGCAAGAGGTGCCTTTCTTTCCTCTGCCAAAATAATTTGTTTCTGTCTGGACAAATAAATGGTACCAGATAAGGGAGTTATACCCCTAATATTTTAATCAACCCCTACCACAGATTTCTTTCTTCAAACATAACAATAAGACTGGTGCAAAGTTGCTCCTGCCAAGTTCAGCAGTTGAACTGCAAGGTGCCCTGCCACCCTGGGAGCACCCATGTCTCCCCTGCCCAATGCCCCTGCCCATGGGAGGCAGCGAGTCCTTGCGTCATGTCCCCACGAGGCTGTGCATGTGTGACATAACCTCACTTCTCCCACATATGTATCCCATAAGCGAAGAGGTTGTTTACAGATTTGGTGGTGTGGGAAGCAGAGCTCAAGGAGGAGGTGCAGTTTGGGCACCCCCTCTCCAACATTGCGAGGGTCAGTGACAAATGTCCCCACAGCAGCCTGCCCTCCTGGGGCTGTATTGCCCTCATCCTGGAGCAGTCTGTGTCTCACTTTGCCCAGGGCAAAATGTTTCCTGTCTTGAGGACCTTGGCAAGATACCTGAGGTGCCTCATCTTGTCCCATGCATTTCAGTAACGATGAGATGCCACCCAGTGCTTGGCTTACATTGCCCGCCTGCTCGTTCAAACTCAACTGCGTCTTCAGCACAGATATTCTGACCAAGCTCTTCAAACACAAGCATGGATGGCTTCGTGCTCGTCGCTAAAGGGGCCCTCAGCAGAAGTCAAAGGTGGGTAAGATGGCTGAACTGATGTTACAGGAGTGGCCTCTATCTTTTAGCGCTTGATTTCCTCATCTTAACTCTGCATAAACACTACTTCTTTGCATTTATTTATACTCAAGTTTAAGTGCCTGTGCAAATTATAGCACAGACAGCCAGAACAGAAATGAGGCATTTAAATGGTAAATAAACACTGCCTGTGCATGGTGGTGCTTTTATAAATAATATCCCCTTTTAAGCCTTATTCTCTGCCATATAAAAATGTCACTTTTCAGAACATCTGAACCCACAAACATCACACATCAATCTCTTTATATACTTATTTAAAGAGCATATCAAACTATTTCTGCAAGCAAAAGGACTAAATTATCCATGAATTCCAGATAACCATCCCTAACCCAGAAAATGTCAACAGTTTTCTGTAATAATAGTCTCAAACACAGCAGCTGTAATGTTCGGAGTACCTCTCTTAGGAGTGGGTGAGCCATACATTTCTGGGAGCATACTCACCACTGAGCAGGTTCTGTCTTTGTACCCCAGCTATTAGATACTGTGCTCCACACATTTCTCTGCCCTTGCAGTTGTGCAGTTGTGCCTTTGCTGCCTCCTGTGTGCTGCGTTTCTCCTCTCAGGGTGGGAATTTTCAGGAAAGCCCTCCCCTAGCCCTGGAGAAGCTCTTGGCAAGCAGGTGCTCAGAGAGGTGCTGCTGGAGCAGACCCATGCCAAGGAGATGGCGGGGGGGTGGGCTCTCAGTGCAATATGGTTTCTCTGTCCCTCAGGATGAGGGGGGAGATGAAAGTGCTCATCTTCATTATTTCTGCCTGCAACTTGCAGAAACCATTCCTGACTGGAGGCTCCCACCCTTATCACTCCATTTATGAGCATGATACATCCTGGTTATAAATTTGTTCCTGTAGCAATCCCCGGTTGGTTTTTGCTGTTGTCCACTAAAACGCAAAGTAATAGAAAACCTCCCACCTTGCTCTCTCCTTTAAATCTTGGGCTTCTTTCCGTGAGCTCTGGATTTAGAGACAACTTCCTGATGTTTGTTATTGATTACAATGCAGACCTATAAACATCTACCAAATTCTACTCAATAGGCTTGTGGTAACTACTCCCCACAATTGTAACAGGGACACACCAAGATTTGTACCTGAAACATTTTAATGAGGATATAGGTGGTTCATGTGCACATTCTTAGCTATTGAACTAGGTGCCATTTTGAACAACAAACCTCCATGGATAAATTCAGACTGATAAGGAAGCACTGATCTTGGAGAAATGTGTTTCTCAGTCCTGGATTTTGGGCACAGGTAATAACACCAAACAATCTATGGAGCTACATATGCTCTGAAGAATATGCAAAACCTTCACTGCAGTTAGCAGGGAAGGGTATGTTTTTATGGCACATGTACAAGTGGGAAGGAAAAAAAGGTCTAAATTTTCTAAATACTGTCCAGAGGCTACCCACTGCTAATCAGTCATGAAGCATAGTCATTTCCAGCCTTTGCTTTTGAGGAGTGAGTGGAAACAGACTGCAGTGTTTGCTTTCTCCTGAGCTCCCAAAATGCACAGCCTGTTGAGGATTGTCCCAAATTGGCTTTGATTTCCTGGCCACCCCATACTTTGTCTTTAGTGAAAATATGTGACTTAAATTCCAATATGTGACTTGGCAAACCTCATGAAGCTTAACAAGGCCAAGTGTAAGGTCCTGCACCTGGTTTGAGACAATCGCAAGCACAGATACAGGCTGGGCAACGAGTGGGTTGAAAGCAGCCCTGGGGAGAAGGACTTGGGCATGCTGGTGGATGATAGGATGAACATGAGCCAACAGTGTGCACCTGCAGCCCAGAAAGCCAACCGTATCCTGGGCTGCATCAAAAGGTGTGTGGCCAGCAGGTCAAGGGAGGTGATTCTGCACCTCCACCCTGCCCTTGTGAGACCCCACCTGGAATACTGTGGCCAGCTCTGAAGCCCCTCACACAAGAAAGACATGGAGCTGCTGGAGCGAGTCCAGAGGAGGGCTACCAAGATGGTCAGAGGGTTGGAACACCTTTCCTACAAGGACAGGCTGAGAGAGTTGGATTTGTTCAGCCTGGAAAAGAGAGGGCTTTGGGGAGACCTCATAGGATCCTTCCAGTACCTGAAGAGGGCCTACAAGAAGGCTGGGGAGGAACTTATACAAGGGCCTGCAGTGACAGGGTGAGGGGTAATGGTTGGAAGCTGGGAGAGGAAATGTACAGACTAGATATAAGGCAGAAGTTCTTCACCCTGAGGGTGGTGAGACACTGGAACAGGTTGCCTAAGGAAGTTGTGGATGTTCCATCCCTGGCAGTGTTCAAGACCAGGTTGGATGGAGCCTTGAGCAATGTGATCTAGTGGGAGGTGTCCCTGCCATGGCAGGGGGGTTGGAACTAAATGATCTTGGAGGTCCCTTCCAACCCAAACCATTCTGTGATTCTACTATTCTATGAAATTCACAACAAGATGGTGCAGATGTTTTACTAGTATGAAATAAGAAGTGAGGAACAAGTTTGTCCAAATTGCTCATAAAGTTGATAAGAGACTAGGGAACTTTTCTGCTTTCCAGCCAGCGGGTCCCCATGGTGGAGGCAGCAGTGGCAGCGGGTGGGTCTGTGCTGTGGCAAAGCAGTTGCTAACTCAGCACAGACCCAACCACCCACGGCATGTCTCACAATGATGACCACTCTTGTTGACAGCACAGACGGGAATGGACATAGAGGCAGAAACACCTACTGACGCTGCTGAGGGAAGCTTCCAAGCAGTCCCCAGATGTGTTTGCAAGATGACATGGTGTTGGTCTCAGTCCTGCAATGCCTGTCCTGTGGCTACATAGCAGGTGCTGCTGTCCAAACCCGTCAACTTGCCAAGCATTGGCTTTCTCTAAAATTTTAACAGACATGATGGAAATGCAAATTGCATATTCTTTTCAGCATAACCATATTTGGTCTTTTTTGTCTCAGAATATGGTTGTGGGGTTTATTGCAGATTCACTTTTGCCATCATACTGTAAGATGCAGAACTGAGAAAAAATTGAATACTGTGTGAGAAGGACTGAGGCAAAACACATGAGCGTTATACAGTCTGCTTCTAATGTGGTCTCTCAGAGTGGATAATAATATAAACATTCATCCATTAGAAAAAAACTACCCTTTACTGGCCCCCATTAAATACATTGGCAGTCCTATTAAAATACAAGTCAGATTTGTGTTTAATGATCTTGAAAGGAAAGTAATTGCTTGAGTATTACCATTCAAATGTTCTTACAGCAGCATATAATATTTACAGTCTAAGCACCACTTCTGAGTGCTACGTGGCACTGAAGATTGCCCAGCCTCTTCAGAGAGAGAGCCTGTGTAGCTGAGAACCAGGGTACAAAAATGATATGCTCTCTGAGCACTGTAAAGCCTGTGAGAAACAACTAAGCAACGGGCTGCATAATTTTTCCATTTTAATAAGCTCTTGAAAGAAAAGAAAATCTTCCAAAAACCCTCCAACCCTGCGAAGGCAGGGCTTGAATGACGCAAATGCTTGTTCAGGTGAGGAATTCTGGTGTTACTTACATGACTCAAGCTCCTTGCTCTGTAAGCATCGTGTGCCAGCATCAGACACAAAGTCATGCTGAGAACTGTGACATTTTGCTCTGCAGTTTTAACCCCTGAGAGTGTCTCAGTCAGTGAAAACATCATAGGTGATTTGTAATCAACTGTTACATGTGGTTTTGTGGGAATATCCTCAAATCAAAGCTCATTTTGACTAAGGAAGAGGTGAATGTGAAAGTAAAGAGGAAAAAAAAATTTTTTTTTTTACATTTATTTGTACAAGTCTACCAAGTGTAAACAGGGAGAGTAGTTCATAAAGCACGTGGCAAGAGTGCCACAAAGAATATCAGAACTTTTCCAGTAGGAAGAAGTGAGTTCCGAGTCCTTTTTTCCTTCTCATCTGTTTTGCCAGGCAAGGTCTTGGTCCCTCAGGCTTCAAGAGCGACGGTGAAGTCCTGGGCTTGGCGTCAGTGCTGCACTGCCACCCCACCAGCGACTCACAATACCAGGCCCTGGAGTGTAAAACTGCTTGGCAAGGTCTGACCCTTGCTCTGTGCTTGTACAGGGTGTAGCGTGGGGAGGCCACAGTCATTGCCAAGACTCTTGCGCCCACCTATAAGCAAGATTAATTAAAAAATTCTAACAAACTCAAAATGTCTAGGGCATTGCATTTTGTTGGACGTGCTGGTTCTGAGAATGACAATCCTGCCACAGTGAATTAGCTTTTACAGCCTCAGGTGCCACTGTCAGATGCCATCCCAAGCAGTGAGGACAGCAAGGATGATTTGAACGGAGTCGGATAGACGCGGTAAAGCACCAACATGTACTAATCAAACTGGTGCCATGGGCCAGATATTAATGGTAGAATTTGAGGGAGTGGGGGTGTCTATAATCGCTTTATTATTTGCAACAGTTAACATTTCTGTAAGGGAGCGGATTATATAGTTTACCTCCTTTGTATGCACCAAGTGGCAAACTGTTTCCTGTATCAGGAGATGTTATTCCGTGCAGAGTGTGGTCTTGGTTATAACCCATCTCAGCCAGTTGTGAAGTGGAAGTGGTGACTGAAACAGTCCAGACTGTGGTGATCCTTTTACACTGAGACTTTCTTAGATCACTCTCACAATGGAAAAGACCTGTAAAGCAGGTACAAAGAGAGTTCATGTTCCTGCTAAATCCCTGGGTGATGCCAGGGGCCTTAGTGCAATTAGGAATGAAACTTGAAATTTCTGCAAGAGCTGTGAAATGTCTGTATACCTCTTCACGAGCAAACATGGGGAAAAAGGAAGAACCAGGAAAAGGGAAAATATTTGCAGTTTATGCAAACTATAATAGCAAAGAAGAGTGGATAGACCCTTCAGGTAACCAGGGGCACACACCTGCCTTTGAAGGCATGAGCATCACTGCACGTGCGTGTCTAAATCAGGACTTTATGCATGCCCATGGCAGTCTAGCCTTGTGCCATGCGGAAGCAGCTCTGCAAGCCAATTTACTGACCTAAGAACTGAAAATCAACACCTAAGCTTGCCCCACTTCCCTCTGCAGATTAGTATGTCTTTGGATCAGGATGCTTGAGAAGTTCAAAACACTAATAGTGTTTTCTTTGGATCCGTTTCAGTCTTTCACCAGTGAACTGAAAAATGTGAGTGTGCTGAGAGATCTGGGATTTAGCTATGCTCCTCATTACTGTTTTCTGATTCCCTGGTTGGTGTGATTTAAATTTCAAGCTGGAACAGATCAGGTACAGTCAACAAACCCAGAAAAAAATATACCTATGCAATTTTAACATGACTTGCCTCAGCTTCAGGCCAACTAAACAATACATCTGGATGAGGCAACACATTGCTCTTGAGAACGTGAACAAAGCTCTTGCGTTATTACTGCAGTTGGGACTGGGTGTTATTCAGGCTTGATGACCAACTGGTGGTGCTAATGCTTCATTGGATGGGAGGGGAAGAAGGGTTCATTACCTCTCACTAAATATGTACATGCATTACACAAACCCTCTGCAAATTACAAAGCAGCTTTCACCAGCCTTGCAATTAAAGGATCCTGCTTGAGTTTAAAAAGACACTCACAAAAAACAGTTACACATGCACATTCCAAAACTTCATATGGTGGCACTTTAATCACAAGAGCTCCAAGGAACAGTCTCTTGCTTAGTACACTTGACATTGTGTCCTTAGTCTCTTAGTCCTTACATTACGGTTTTGTGTGGTTTTTTTGTATCTGTAATGTTTAGTGCCTGGGAGGGGGATCAGATACTAACCTGTCTGCAGACAGCTATGAAATAGTAAAGCACCAAGTGAGACAAGCCTGGTGGGATAGTTAGCCACAGTCAGAGCCAACCTATCTGGTTGATAAAGCACAGGCTGAGCCTTGGTGGGTAGGGAAGGCTCTGGAGCCAAATGTCACTCTGTGTTTCAGGCAGCAGTCATTGACTGCAACAGAAATAGACTCCAAGAACTGCAGGAGTGTGAAAAAAAAAAACAACACCACGAACCCTGTTATTTTCATTTATTCAGGTAAGTGATACTCCTTTTAAAAAAACCAAGGTACCATCGTTCATATTTGGCGGAGGCTGTTTACTCTCTTAGAGATTTGTATTTGGTGGCATTTTGCAGCCCTGTCCCCTAGGCATTGCACTGAAAGTCACCTGTAACTAGATCAGTGACAAGCTGTGCAAGGGATTGTCCTGTTGCCCAGAGAGAAGAGGGGAGGAACTGAGCCATTTTCTTTTGCAGACTGTGAGAGGAAAACCCCTTTTCACACCAGCTCTAACCTGTGAGTGTGCTTTCTTGGAGAGGCGGAACGTGAGCTACTCGGAGTAATGACAATGAGTGGAAGAGGGGACCCGTAGTGTGATACGGTGGTGGATCATTTGTGAGACATCGGGTGATGACAGTTGTCTTCCCAGCATCACGGTTGCCATTGTGTTTGTTTATTTCCTGAAATCACCTTCCTCTGGTAGCTGTTAAATCTTGGGAGGAGTGAGGTACTCCTGGATCTGGCGGGAGTGGGTGGGCAAGGGGATACCTGCTTTGTCCACTCCCTGCACCATGCTCCTGTCCCACCCACAGTATTTGGTGTGGTGAGAGTCTGGAAGCTAGTCACACCTGGCATTTCCAGTTAAATAGCTAGAAATTAATGAGCCCAAGCCTGCCTTTTTCCTCCTTTCCTCCTGTGATCACAGTTTTAATACTATGAAACAACCTATTGGGATCCTTTGGCCATTAAGGCCAAATTTCTCCCTGAGACAAGCACTGCCTCATCTTTCTGTAGCAGTAAAATGATCACCGTTTTTTGAAGTTCAAGGAAGTTTGGCTTTCCCTGCACTAGTGCACTCTGTGAAGCCTCAGGCATATAAATACTTGGTTTCGCCTTGACTACAATACTTGCAGATACTGTGCCGATGGCCTACAGCAGTCACCCTCAGACAGAAAGCATCTCAGGAGCTGCTGTATTCAGTTCCTCCATTTCAGCCATATTCTAGGCACAAAAGCCTCTCCCTCATGTAATAGAAAACAGGGTAGATCCCAAAACAGGGATTCCTGTATAAGGTCAAGCTCATGAAGGTCTCCTCATCCTCCTGCTCCCCATAGGAAGAGGCGGTGCAGCTGCCTGGATTCTGTCCCGCTAGCAAAGGCAGCCGAAGCAAAGAGGGAGCTGGACTTCATCTGCTGGTGTTCACTGGCCAGGTTATGAAATTAAGCTGTCGATGGCAGTTGTGAGTCTTCCTTCTGTCCTTCCTGCTCAATGAGGCCTGACAATATGCAATGGTCATCAGTTCCTGGTTTTCTTTCTTTTCCTCCATTCCCTGTTTTTTCTACTCCAAATCCTTTCCTAGTTCTTTTCTAAATTTCCTTGTTATGAACAGTGCCACTTCTTCTTTCCTTTCCCCACGCGTGCTTCTCTCCAAGGGAGCAGCCCTGACAATGGCTCTCTGCTTAGGATAATCACCCGGCAAGGGGCAAGCTCCATTGTTTGCTTTCCTTTCTGGCTCATCCTACTTGTTTCCCATACTCAGGCGTATTAATATTCCAGCTCTAATTGTAATTGTTTATCTTTTGTTGGAGAACATTTGCCTTCTGTCTCATTTAGAAAAAAGTGAAATCAGTGCCAGATTTTTAACAAAATGAAGGCTTCTTCCCTATTTTTTTTCAGCCACTTTAAAGCTTGGCTACTTCGGATTGCAGGATGTGCAAACCCCAAGAGGCACGCACATGTTGGGTGTGCAAGTCAGATAATTGCACATACAAACGTCCAGTTAAATGCACGTGTGGTGATCGGCATTCCTAAATACCTGATTGCTGTATACCATCGTCAAATTGGGGCTGTGTCTCAGTGATGGTGCAACGTGAGTGTTACAGCTGCTGCACAGCAGCGTGGGGCAGAGCAGACAGGGTGCGCTGGCGAATGTGGCCTGCATTTCTGCATGCAGTCCTCGCCTTCTGACATTTGCAAATTTGTCCCTTAATCTCTGTGGTGCAGGATTGGCTGTCAAGAAACATTGTCTGGGATGAGCTGTTGGGATTCAGATTATCAACCAAACATTAATTATTCTTCTGACTAAACCCTCAACAACTAGGATGGATAATACAAATGTAAAGAAAGAAATGAGTATGAATCATGTTCAGTGCTTGAAATCTAGAATGAATCGTACTGTAGGAACAAAATCATATACCATAAGCATATGTGTGTCGAGACATAACAGAGCCAGATACTCAGCTGGGGCTGGGCCATGAAATGCCACTGGCGTCAAAAGACGCTCTCCCTGGTTTAAGCCCCCGAGGTGCTTTGTTTATTCTGAGCACCTAGAGGGCAATTCCAGGTAATGACAAGATCTGTCAGGTTGTGCTGAGGAAAGCTGAGGCCAAATAACAAGGAAGATCTGTTAATCTTTTGCAGTAGAAAACTTTTTTTTTTTTTTAATCATGCTTATGCAAGAAACTACTCAGACAGACAGGAGTATAGGCCCTTCGAGAAGCTACAAGGGGCGTCTACCCACTCGACAGGCAAAGCATCAATGCAAAAAGCATCAGGGCTTTTTGAAAGAACCAGCAAGCACACCTATCTGTTGTAGTTACTAAGAGAGAGGACTCAGGTCTTCAGGTCATGTAACTTGGGGCAGCTCAGCTGACTTCAGTACAAATTTATATTTATATCCATGTGTTCCATGTATGGTAGAAATGTCATGGTGTTTAACACCATCATGGTGGTGTCCTTGTATTCAACTGGGCTAGAGATTAAGTATTTACATTTCAGTATACCAACTAAAGGCTTTTAAACCCAAGTCAAGGGTTTAAAATCTCAGAATAGAGCCATAAAGAGCTAATGAGAAGAATAAAAATCAGGTAGTTAAAAAATGATGTAAGGTAGAGTCTTAATTTTTTATTATTAAATTCACAGCACATTAAATATTAAGTGTTCATAAACTTTGTTTTGTGCAATGATAAATTAATAATATCTACATAGACATGTTCTTTTACAACAGGGAAGCTAAGAAACATAGTACCAGAGGACCTTGTGTTGACAACTGAAGCTATTAGAATAGACTCCTTAATCTTCAATCATAAAAAGTAGATAATGTTATTTCTTATTACTATTAAATGCGAAGTGGCTTACTGGGAAACATATATGTCATAACTAAAAATAACTACCAGAGAATGTTTTGAGCAAGGAAGAAAAAGATGTTAGCAAATTGTATCTTGAGATAAATTCAGTGAAATGTTCTCTGCTAATCGCCATGTAAAAATTGCTTTTCAACTCATTCTTCTGTTAGCCCATAACAGGTTTCACGAGGTTTAAGTCCGAGCACAGAAACAGTCATGGTTTAACATGGTGTGTTGTACTTTTGGGAAGAGTTACTAACTGCTAATATCCCCAAAATGCAGGCTGGTGTATGTGTTTTCTGTATTACTGAAAAACATCTGCCAACCTTTGCTTGGGGAAGGGATGGTGAACTTTGTGCTTTCCTTCTTGTCTATGAACAGTGAACAATGTTTCCTTTATTAAAATCAGAGGACTTCAGTAACTTTTGTCTAGGATTTGGCAATGTTATTCATTCAAATGTTTCCTGTGGTTCACAAATACGTGGAGGAGGAGGCATCTTCCAGGTCAATCTCCTTAAAGACTAATTCCTGGTCTGCAGACCAGGCCATGGAGATGTATTTTAGAATGAAGTGTAGCTTAAATGAAGGAATTATGGTTTTGTTAAGTATTTATGCATGACCTAGACAGCAGTATAGCTACCAGTATATGGGAATGGTCTTACTTTGAAGACAGGATCCTGCAGGAGTCTCTTCACTGGGACGGTAGCACAGCTCATTAAGAGCAGTTTCAAGCACCTCAAACTCAGGTGAACCCTCTTCCAGAAAGGAGTAGGACAAAATGTTGATTTGCATAAACACACACTAATTGTCGTCCAGGGGGACCTTGACAGGCTTGAGAGGTGGGCCTGTGCAAACTTCATGAAGTTCAGTACACATGCATTAGGGCAATCCCAAGCACAAATACAGGCTGGGTGGAGAATGGATTGAGAGCAGCCCTGCGGAGAAGGACTTCGGAGTGTTGGTTGACAAGAAGCTCAACGTGAACTGGCAATGTGCACTTGCAGCCCAAAAAGCCAACTGTATCCTGGGCTGCATCACAAGAAGTGTGACCAGCAGGTCGACTATTCCACTCTGGTGAGACCCCCCTTGGAGTACTGCGTCCAGCTCTGGGACCCGCAAATTAAGAGGGACGTGGGCCTGTTGGAGAGAGTCCAGAGGACGCCATGAAGATGACTGGGGGGCTGGAGCACCTCCCCTATGAAGACAGGCTGAGAGAGTTGGGGCTGTTCAGCCTGGAAAAGAGAAGGCTCCAGGGAGACCTTATAGCGGCCTTCCAGTACTTAAAGAGAACCTACAAGAAAGCTGCAGAGGGACTTTTTACAAGGGCATGTAGTAATAGGACAAGGGGTAATGATTTCAAACCAAAAGAGGGTAGATTTAGATTAGATATTAGGAAGAAATTCTTTACGGTGAGGGCAGTGAGACACTGGAACAGGTTGCCCAGAGAAGCTGTGGCTGCCCCCTCCCTGGCAGTGCTCAAGGCCAGGCTGGATGAGGCTTTGAGCAACCTGGTCTTGTGGAAGGTGTCTCTGCCGTGGCAGGGGGGTTGGAACTAAGAGATCTTTAAGGTGCCTTCCAACCCAAACCATTCTGTGATTCATTATATGGGTCCTTCTAATTTTTAAGTCCCGATACTTATAGTATTTTTTTCTAAATTAGGAGTCAAAGGAGACTAATTTAAGATTTCTATGAACTCTCTTGAATGGACAAACCAGAAGGAGTTACATCTGGACACATTTTTGCCTTCAAAATCTATGCAGCATCTTCTATGTTCGTCTTCACGGTGTGCATGTTGCCTGGCCAGGCTGGTGGCTGCTCCTCTGCAGTGCTGGTGCAGGGGCCAGTGCTCAGCCACCTCCACCCCAGGAGCATGCCATGGGTCTCGTGCAACTCCTGCCCCAGTTTTTTTTTTCTCGTGATCCTGAATCAGAGGCTTGGGTAAGGACAGGCTGGAGCAACACGTGCTCTCGTTGTCTGTTTTTAACGGGCGTACGGTCTGCCCCAGCCAGCTGATGGGAACTAGGACATGCAGAGGAGTGCGTCCTCCTCATTCAGCTGCTGCCACAGCCTCAGAGCCAGCTGGAGCGTTAAGGAGCCGAGCAGCTCCCTGCCAGCCCGGCTCCCAGGGCCAGCTTTAGGCGCAGGCGAAATCAGCAGTTGCCTGGAGAGGCAGGCTGGTGGAGGCAGCGAAATAGCAGCCGGGAGAGGACGAGCCGTGCCCTGGGGTGCAGCAGCAGCTGCTGCTCCCTGACGTGCTTCCCCAGGACCCCGCTCCCCTGCGGCACAGCCCCTTCCTGTCTTCCCGGTTATGGGGGCTCTGACAGCTTGCCCAAAGCCCTGCCCTTGCTCTGCCTTGCTCTGCGCTGCCTCATGCTCAGGGCTGGCCTCGCCGCTGGGAACCCCATCTCACACTCTCCCTTGGAGCCACGGCAGGGGCAGCAGGGACCATTAGTGGCACACAGTCACCCCTCTTCGGTGTCAGGCTTCCTCCTCATGAAAAAAGAAGGTTCTGCCTCCCAAAAAGTGTCCCCAGACCTGTGTCTCGAACCCAGGGGACATTTAACTGGACTGCATTAGACGCAAAGCCTAAAACCAGAGTGAAAGCAGAGGCGGTGGGGAAGAAGACTGGGCTCTCCTTCCTACTTCAAGAAGTCCTTTCAGAGGCTCTGCACTCGTTCTTGCACAGGAACGATGTTCACAGGTGAGAACAAATCCCCCACTTGTGCAGTCAGCCCAGGCTCTGCAGGCGCTGCTTTGGGAAGGTGAAAGCAAGGCTGTTGGCACTTCCCATCAAGCCCCACGCTGTCTCATGGATCGCTTCTGCCGAAAGTCACCCATGAGATACTGCCACATATCAATCCCTCTGGTATGGCTCTGTAACTTGCTCTCAGTAACACAAATGGAGAGTGGAGAGGGGCCGTCTGCCAGCCAGCCGACACTGCTTTTTTTGCTACATTAAAAACCAGGGAAAAAAAAATCCCTGATCAAGCACATCAGTGTCCTGATCCTCCAGGTGGGCATCACTGATGTGTCAAAATTGCAACCGAGGCTGCCAAAGCACTGCGGGTACACCCCAGTCAATGGGCAGCCTGGCATCAGCTCCTCAGCAACCTGGCAGCACAGCTCCTAAACTAGATAAGCCTGACTGTGCGGGTCCCCCAGCAGACAGGCTGGACATAGGCTATAGATAAGCAATGTCACTGGAAAATGCCTTCACAAAACACTGTGATTTTGGGGACCTAGCGAAAGCATAAAAAAGATCTCAAAGTGATAGGCATTAGTGACAGCGAAGGCAAATGAGTTTTCCAAACAGTTAATGGGATTTAAGTGGGATAACCCCAGGCTGATGTTGGCAGATACCATCAGAGAGACACCTGGTCAGGAATACCTGTACCACACAGCACGGGTGTTACTGGCTCAGCACGAACTAGAAGAGGTATGATGCAGGCTAGCAGGATTAGCGCAGCCCTCCACCTGGCTGAATTTAGGGTAAGCTTCTCAGTATTTAGTCCCAGGGTAGTTTAAATAGTTTTCTGCTTAAGGGATTGGCTCTGAAAATCTCTCTCTTAAGCACTTAACTACAGGTCGGCTTGTTGGCACAGACCGGCCTCATTCCGGTGGCTTGTTCCCAAAGGCAACGGCTCAGCAGAGGGCTGGGAGCCGCCGCGTTCCGATGTGTGCTACCTGCAGAAACAGGCTCCACATCACTCCTTTCGGGCTGCTTCAAGAGCACTACCCATTGCCACGCTGCCTTCTTTGCAACGAGCTGGAGTCCTGCTGCGCCAGGCTGCCGTCTGCAGCGCAGACATCACCGCGGGGCAACCACACTGAAACACAGGTGGAGAGGGGCTGCACTTCTGCAGGGAAGGAGGCTGTCCTCTCTGCTCTCTCCCGGAAGGGCTACTGCCGAATTATACCTTCCCAATGCTCCATCAGGCAGCTCTGTGGGGTTTTTCTGCCGTTTCATTTCGTTTATTCAACTGGTCCAGCTTTCTGCGATGCATTTACAAGATATGGCATTGCTTTGTCATTATATTTTTTTTTCAGTATAAACCTACTCTAGCCAGACCTTTCCAAAGGAGCTAAACTTATAGGCAACATACTTTTCATTTGTCTACTTGGGAGTCATTTGATCAAGTAAAGCTGCTGTATGTAAACGTCGCATTCACTGCATAACAATTGGAGTGAAGTTTTTATGCACAGGGCTTTTTATTTTCCAATCAGCAGCCCCGAGTTGGGACTTTTGGGGTAAACTGGTAGCTCTGGGCAGCTTTGAAGCATCACAAGTGGAAGGTTTTGTCTCCAGAAGATTTACTAGCAGTGAGCTTTTCTTCGACCGTTTTATTAGCCTCCTTTTACATATGTATAGCGGTGAGGGGAAAAAAACTGTTGGTGAAGTACAGAGCCTATTTCCCCTGTGGTATTCACACAAAAAAAATTCTGTGAAAAATTGTTGCCCAGGGCCTCCCCAAATCCTGAAATTTAGCTTAAAGCCGTAAGGTTTTCAAACTCAAGCCTTCTCCGCCCCCACCCCCACCCCACCCCACCCCCTTTTAAAGGTTGAAGCTGGGGCAACAAATTCAGCAGTGAGAATGGACGTCCTGCCCTTGGCTTCAGCCGGCACTGCCAGAATAAATCTGGGCCCCCCGACTGAACCACTGAAAAGTTTTCACCCGCTTAACATGGGTTTTATAATTTTAACTTGCAAGTTCTTGTTCAATTGAGCCCCGTTGCGTGGACAAATTGGACAAGAAAAGTTTAAATGTTACCACTTTGGCTTCTCCTCAAGTGGTGCTGAGCACAGATGTTTGCGGGGGCCATCATGTCCTTATAAGAATGGGGGCTTTGTGTGCATAACCTTACAAAGGGCAGAATAGCCCTGCTTTGCTGCCAGCCACAGGATCATCCTATCTTTATGTGTTGATTTATTAGGCCAGGGATGAATGAAACCGTAATTAATATTACTGAAGCATTAGAGTCTATTTAATTTAAATGCCACTGAATATTTCACTTTCAGTTGGGAGTGACAATGTGTTCGGGACTGTTGGTGAAAGCCTCAGCCATCTGTTACCCCTACTAAGAAGGGAAGACAAGAGAGACACAGGGAGACACAGAGCATTGAGCTTTGTGGCTTTTCCAAGCCTCCAGGATCATCATTCAACTCAAGAGCAGCCGAGAAACATTCCTGCGCACTGGACCCTTGGTGTATAGGGGAAAGGCCTTGAAAGGGTATAGGGGCAACACATCTCTCCGAAGGAGACAGAGGGAGAAAGATGGAGATTTACAGTACGTACATACGTACAAGTATACGTGAGCATGTGCATCGAAATCAAGTGCCAAGGCAGTAGAAGGAAGGTACAGCAGGAAACTGGTCAACTTACAGATGGTCTAAAAATATTGTTAACAGGTGGGAAGGAGGCAAGAGTCAAAGCAAGGTTTGAACGTTCGTTTTGGTTCGACGGGCATCATGATGTTGGAAGTATGAAGCATTCCCTACGAGCTGCCACTGTCACGTAGTCTCCACCAAGCTAAAACAAAAATATGGGGGAAAAAAGAAAGGACAGTGGCATAGTCAGCCTTGGTCTCTGAGAAATGCTGTGTGGCACCAAATGAAAGGCTGGCAAAGCATCACCTTTGCTCCTGTGGTGACGGTGGAGGGTTATGCCAGGTCCCTGGGCGGAGCGAGGGGCGCACGGGCAGAAGGAGCATGCCAGCGCTGGGGCCGCACACGGGAGACGGCGGGTTGGGCGGCTGCGTGAGGGCATGGGTGGGAGTCTCCGTCGTCCGTCCGTGGGATGGTAATTAGCACAGTGGGTTTTCTTATAATTGGGATCATTTGTTCTCCCAGTTTTTCTCCTGCAAACTGATTTCATGCCAGAGGGAAGCTGTGTGACTCACACCTTGCCATGCCAATTAGCTGATAAACATCAAATGTAAACAAAGATGGCCTAATTAAGACCAGTCGCCCAACCTCAACATGCGTCTTGTCAAAATCCCACCAGCCTTTCACATCCAGACTTATTTTCTTGTTTGCTGGGACTAAATTAGCGGCTTTGCACAAGAACCGCTTATCTTTGAGAGAAGCTTAGAGCAGGTAATGACGAAAACTGGGAGCCAGCCGCGGGAGCGGTGTCACCCCCTCCATCTGAGCTGGGACAGACTGGGTGAGCACCGCCTCCAAGCCCCGCGCCAGGGCTGAGGACAGGGATTTGTCTGCCATTGGGTAATGTTGGGAGCTGGTGTCTGACTCAGCAGCCACATCTTGGGATGTTCACTCAATTTATCTTCCTGAGTGCTACTGCCTGTACATGAAATCTGTAATGTGTGTGTCTCCTGCCGCTCTCACCTGCTGTGAAAATTCATCAATCAGAGCCCATCGCTTACCGTGGGCTTGTCCCCCCAGCTCACAGCCTGGGGAGTTATTTGCACTTTGGAGAGGAGGTGTACGATAGTGACACATCCGAGCAGCAGCATTTCACACCCACTTCGCACCAGAGGAAAGGATCAGGCAGGTGAGCTGTGGCAGAGAAACAAGCTCATGGAGGAAATTTTATTCCAGGAGGTATCCTAATGAAATCCATAGGATTGTTTCATGGCAGTATAATAAAAAAAAAAAAAAAAGACCAGGAAGAGATCTCAGTGAGTCATCTAGACCGTCTCTCTGCCCCTAGACAAGATCCCCTGCATCCCTGCAGCTCCCATGGCTCTCCCCAGCAGCCTGATCTGACAGGTGCCAGGCCTTACTGTCAGGGAAGACACTTTAGGTTTGAAGTGAATCTCTTTGCTGCACACTAAGCCCATTTGCTCCTATCTTACCCAGGATGAACAGAGAGAGGAAGTCCTTCTCTTCCCCTTTGTGACCATCTTTAACATACTTGAAAGTCGTTATCATCTCTTCCTCCCCAGCACCTTCTCCTCTTTTAAGCTCAACGTCCCCAGGTCATTCATCTGTTCCTCATAAGCCATATTTTCCAGGTCCTTCATCACTTACATTGCTCACCTCTGAAGTCTCTCCGAGCATCTTTGTTGCTCCTGAAGTGCCACCTTCCTAAAGTGACAGAAAATTGGAGGCAGGGGTACATCCACCACTTCTCTCCGCATGACAGAACTTTCCCAATCGTAGAAAATAACTGGAGTGATTTAACATAGTTTGTTCTTGACAAATTCCCATCAGTAGCTACCCTCTTGGGTGTTTACAAGTAGTTGTATAATTATTTGCTCCAACACTTTCCTGGGGTTGAAACTGGGTTGCCTTGTCTAAAGCTCACCAGCGCTTCTTTTCTCAGTGTAAAGGTCCTCTACAAGCCCTCAGTGAAAACTGCTAATGGCTTTGAGACCACTTTGGGCCCTTTGCTAGCCATCCCAGGCAGCTGGGGAATAACCTCTCACACCGTGTCAAAGACAGCGATAAAACACTGTTGATACTTCCCTGCTTCCCAGAAAAGATTGCAGGAAATAACTTTGATAATTCACCTGTTCTGGTTTAGTATGATTGAACTGATATCACACATGAGAAAGTAACCCGCTTCTCTGAGAGGGGGTAGCAGTTAGTTATGCCTCATGCTCACCAGTAGGTACCCATCTTTCTTATGACCTCCGAAGAAGTTTATGTCAGCATCACTGTAAAAGACAAAGTTCGCTGGAAGGAAAGATGAAGGAATGCAGGAAAGGCAGGCGCAGCGCAAAGGGGTGGTCAGTCACAGCCAGTATCAGTGGCGTTCCCAACCCCCTGCTTGAAGATGCTCCAGAAATGAGCATGGACACTCCCCACTAGTATGACCAGGTTTGGGAAGCGAGACTGGTCAGATCAGCTTTCTTTATGAAGAGGGAATGGAAAGTGTATCTTTTCAAACAACAAATAAATGTAATTCTGGTGTCATTTATTTAAAGAACCTTTCAGCCAAAACCTCAAATCTTTGAAAGTTATCTGTCTTGCAAATTATCCAAATGCCAAGCACTGCTTTCTAGTGAAAGCAGGAAGGATGTGTTGGTACCTGTCTAGAGGAGTGAGTGAAGAAGCTTCAGACCAAACTGCTGTTGTCCCAATTGGTGCAAAGGTACAAAAAATAAAGCACAGAAATATTGTTTGCACTACGAGTGTAGGTGTACCCACAGTTCACATCAGCATAGTTGTACTTACACCACAGAAATGAAGGTGTGAATTTACCTCAACTGTTTTAATGGATAAGTCATCTAATATGTAGTAAGAGAACAACTTTGCAGCTGTTCGATAATCTGGAGGGGTTCGGAGGAAGATAGTCCACAATAACGCATAAATCAGGTCCTTGTCAGTGCTGTCAGCAGGAAGTTTCTATATTTCGTGAACTTACTATTGTCTAAAAACATTTTAAAAAGAGTTTAGCAGCTAATCAGCAAAGTAACATAATTAGGCCAGATGACAAAGCATTTTGCGTGTATGAGTTTCTCCGCTGGCAGGGCTCAAAACAACATGTAGCCTCATAACTTTTTAAATTCCAGTCAGATCCCGCACGCTCTCCCCACCGGCCTCCAGCTGACTCATCCTTTTCAGAATATTTCTTTTCATTACTGTGTCTGTAAGCTGCACATCCCGGAGCCAGAGCCAGATCAAGCTGGTACTAGCCAGTGTGGTGAACCAGCATTTCTCCGTAGTGGGCTCATCAGCTTCTGCTGAATTTCAGCTTTCACTGAAAAGGAAAGGGGAAAAAAAAAATCAAGCTCTCTAGGAACAAGGAGCAAGCTTTGTGACTGTGGCCCCATGGAGGGCTGCTTCGCTGGCATGGTAGGGAAAAAGAAACAACGGGAAAGCGTGATTGAACCACAGAGGGGACCTGCAGCAGGTCTCAAGGGCAGCGATGGCAGTGTCACCTGCGGGAGCTGCGGATGTCTCCCCACCCACACAACTGGGGCATATGGCATGGGGACGCTGGGGGGGAGATGACCCGCACAGGTTTACGAATCAGGCTGCTGCAAGGGTGAAACAAGCTGGTGCAAATGACCCTGCCAGTGTCCTTGCCCTGGGGTCCTGCGACAGGAGGAGCCCCTTGGGTGCACTGGTGCCCAGCTCCACGAGGCTGCTGTCCCTGCGCCTGCCCTGTCCGGCACAGCCGCTCTGCACCAAGCAGCCCTTTCTCTGCGTGAGGACCAAAAGGAAAATGATGCTCATCAGCCAGAAAAGCACCATGTAAGTAGAAATGGAAGATTTCCAGTTTCTAAAGAGCTACCAGTGAGCATTAAAGAACACTTTGAAGTGCAGCCCGTGAGTTAAAAATAATGTGTTTGAGGGATAAATCCACGTCTTGTTCCAAAGATACAAACTAAGCTTCATTTTACTAAATATAGGCATATAAGGCATGGCAAAATTCATCAAAACTCTCAATCATATCTCTCAAAGAGATGTGTTGTGACAGGAGACCAGCAACCCCATGAAAATAAGGGCTCGGTATTCCAGTACTTACACGCACGAGTTACCTCCACAGTGTAAGCAAAGCCATTGGATCAAATGCTTGCAGGATTACACCCCTCAGACTGGCAGCTTACACCACGTCACTTGGCAGGATCTTTCCCACCAGGCAGTGGCTCACCCTCCGGCCAGGCTCCTGGCACCTCCTCCGTGCTGGTGGTGAGTCTCCAGAGCTTAGCTTTTGTGCCATCAGAGATCAAGTAGAAAAGTAATGTTTAAAAAAAAGGGTTTATTGATTCGGTTATACGAAATGATCCCCTTTGCAGCACGGTTTACACTAAGCCTCCAAATCTGACATCTCTTTGAAAGCCCTCTTAATATATCCAATTATAGATTTTCAGCAACTTTGTGGAATGTCGGCTTTCCCGGCGACTGACCCCGGAAAACACCATTGAAATCAAGAGGGATTTTGCTATTGAGCTCAGTGGGGGAGGATCAGGTCCTACATAATTTTATTGTCAGCAATGATGACCTCTCTTCACAAATGAAGAATACCCATCCTGAACCATGGCCTTCGGAACGTAAACCATTTATTTTTATAGCTGGATCCTTCCCCAAGTGGGATATTTTGTGCATGGTTAACTTATCCCAGGGCTTTAAATGCTTGCCAAGTGGCTTTAATAGCAGGATGTTGTTTAAAAAGATTGGGAAGGATTGTGGGCAGTAATAGAGATAATTGCCAAGGAGAGATAAATGAATCTTCAATCTCAAACCAACTTGGCTTTATCATTGGGTCAGGAGGGAAGATGCAGAAAAATCCCCTGTCTAAGAGTAAATGTGTAATGATAGTTTTGGATTTAGGGAAGTTGGCAGCTGTTGAGATTTTTTTGATAAAAACATCTTCTGAGGCTTAATACAGGTTTGCAATTCCATATAAAGGCATGAAAGCACCCTTTCACTCCAGGGATCTGGCATTGCGGAATAAAAAAGCTGGAGGTGAATTTTTGGGAGAGGAGCAGACAGCAAGTGACATCCTGAACTGACAGTTTTGCGGGCTGCACCAAGGGTGGTAAAACTGCACGTGAAGGGGTTGAGCACAGAGCCAAGCAGGTAAGGAGTGTTTTGCAGGACTGAGCACCCGCAAGGGGACGGCTGCCCCTCAGATGCCCCTTAGCCACCCCTCGATCACCCCTCAGCCATCTCTCAGCTGCCCCTTGGCCCCCAGAGCGGCTGGGAGAGGGCAGCGGATGCAAACCCAAAGCTTTCCTTTCTGCTTTGCAAATGGCAGAGAGAGCATTTCCAGAGCATATTCAAGCATATTTATTTATTTATTCATTCACCAGGGAGGGGAGGAGGTCAAAAGCCAACCATTTTGATAACTTATCTTACCTTATCATGCGGAATAAGGTATGGCATGACACAGCGACTTTCTGAGTCAACCTTTTTAAAAATGGTTTGCCAAATAAAGACTGCTGAAAAAGAAAAAACAAAGTCTGACTTCATACAGGTCTGCCCTGCTACGGTTTGGGGGGGTTTAGTGCAGTTTCAGCTTTTCTCCCTCTGTGACATCCTCTTTTTCCTTGCCTGCTGTCAGACAGCGCCCCGGGCAGCAGGAGCCTTGCTCTCTGCTGTCCAAGCCACCTGGGGTGACTTCAGTGAACACTCACAGGGCTTTTAAAAGAGTGGGAAAAGGCATTTTAGAGAGAGATGACTTATTTTTCAGCAAAGGCTTTACCGAAATGGGGGATACGGGGGACTTCTGGGATGTAATCAGTGAATGTGGAGCACTCACGGGGGTTTCATGAGAGTGGAAAAGGCATTTTAGTGGATTATAACTTATTTTTCAGCAAAGACCTTTTCCCACTCAGGGTGGGGCTTTCCCAGTTATCTTCTTACCAGGCTACTTTTCTCCTTTCTAGATCTTATATTCTCAGCTATGGGAAATAACATGGAGAAAACCCAGAAGCACTGTACAGGGAGAGGCCTGACAAACTGATTTCTCTCTTTATGATCTGAGAAGGAAACCGTGACCCAATTTTCCAAAAGCGATATTAAAAAAAGGCACAGCAACGCGACATAAGCAATAGAAAATGGGCCACCTTTGGATTAAAGAGTCGCTATTTCAAACGTCCCAGCTACTCCCCATGTTTGCAATTGCCTCCAAGAGACTGACAAAAGCTGTGAAGGAGGTGCGTAGTTTGGTACAATAAATGCTTCTCCGTACACAGGTTCCGGGATGAGTGTTTTTCTTGCAAGATTTACAAAAATAAGAGGTCGAAAACAAGCTGTGAAATAAAAGTGGGGAAAACTATCCCAAAACACGGGAAAAAAAAAGTCCCCTGACAGTAAGCACAGCTCCGTGTTACCCAGAAGGAGAGCCTTCCCTCCGGCATGTGAATTACAGCCCGTTCCCAGCTCAGGGATCAGCATTTTCAGACTGGCTTAGCCCCTCTCTGGGGAAGGGGTGCAGCCTCCCCGGCCAGCGGGCCAGCCACTAAACTCGCCGCTGCCTCAGGCTCCTGTTCACAGCCCGCTTGCCTTTAATATTGACATGCTCACACTTGGCGGTATTATCTGGAGCTTTGGGTCTGATGATCATATTTATATGGCTGACACCCAGACCTACTTGCCTATTCCTGTGGATTCCCGTGAAGTGCTGTCATGGCTTATTACCTGTCTATCTGCACTTCAAGCCTGGGTGACTTTTAATTTTTTGAAGCTTAATGCTGAGAAAACAGAATCGCTTCAGATTGGTTCAGTTCACCTCCTGGATGTACAGATTTATGATATATAATACTGATCACACACAGCTTGGGAGCTGGTTTCACTGCTAGGCTCTTAGAAACAGTCTTATTTTATCTGAAATAAACCTTTTCAGAAGCATATCAGCAAGAGGAGAGAAGGAAAAATATCTTTATCGGATTTCGGAAACTTCTGCAGCTTTAGTTGAATGTTGCTTGTCAGGCTGGGGAGCCCTTGTTCATGCCTCGGTCTAATCCAGAGTTGTGTATCGTAGCTCAGTGATAATTGGAAACTCTTCTCACTCCAGCATTTTCAGCTGTTGTAAAAGTCTGCAGCTAATGTCATAACAAGAATTAAACTGTCTCATCATATTACACCCGTCTTAGCTGACTTCACTGGCTATTAAGGTGACAGCGCATTGATTTAAAATTTGTGTTAATTGTTTACCCCTTCTTGCAGAGGCTTTCTTGGGGTTTTTGTAGCAACCTGCAGGCTTTCTGTAGCTGTGGATTATCTTTACATTCAGCTTTATAAGGACTTACAAAAAAATATCCTCTTTGTCTGGATCACACCACATAATACCCTCAGCCCATGGATTTCTTTGGCATATATTTTCCCCGCATGGGTCACTTTTAAAAATAAGCTAGAGGAGAGGGCACGGCTGGCTTTGATAGTACAAGACTTTAAGAGGCTTTTTTCTCTCTCTGATTTTTATTTGCTACCTTCAGGTTTTCTGGCTACTAATAGCAGGAGCTTTTTAGATAAACAAACGTACTCACTTTGCCTACAAAACCTTTCACTTTATAGGTTTAACAGAGAAAGTGGCCTGTACCCCCCTGCCCTGCAAAACAGACCTTACAGCCCATCATCCTTAGGCTTCCACTTTCGGGGTGAATAAATCATCCCCACATAAGCCCATGGTAACAAACTTTTTACCTAGATTTGA
Source organism: Leptosomus discolor (assembly GCF_034619465.1). Lineage (NCBI taxonomy): Eukaryota > Metazoa > Chordata > Aves > Leptosomiformes > Leptosomidae > Leptosomus > Leptosomus discolor. The sequence goes on along the minus strand of NC_141402.1, from coordinate 19,467,281 downwards.
GAATGAAAATTGCTTTGTGCGATACGCTGTCTCTCTGGCACAAAATGAGCATCACCTCAATGGGCGTTTGGCATGCTCAGTGACTGCAGGGCTGGTAAATAAGGGGTATTTTCTTTTTTTTTTTTTTCCTCATGATCTAGCCCTTCAAATTCATAAACAATGTGTTTCTCCACAGATATTAAAAAAAAAAAAAATCCTTTATTTTCTCCAAGACTACGAGTTTTATTCACTCCCTTCACTGAGGGCTGAAATATTTCTTACCTTCTGCTCCACTTTGTTGTGCTTTCCCTCACTGGAACAATTATTGAATGGGAAATGGGAAGATGTCAACCTGTCCTGAGGAAAAAATATTCTGGTTTAAGGGAAAAAAGTAAGTAATCAAGTAAGTAATAAATATTTATTTGTGAGTTTAAAATCCCATTGTTTCTTGTCCCAAATGCCAGGGAGTTTGGATCAGACCTCAGGCTCATTCTTGGAACATGACCTTATCTAATGGACTTCTTCCTAAGGAGACCTGCTCTGCCTTCCCTGGGCAAGAATCGCTAATCCCATAACCAGTCCTTCCCTCGCTCCATCTCCCACTAGTTATTTTTCTGCTTTTTAGCAAAAAAAGTGAGCTTGTGCATGAGCTGCAACTGGATTTTAAAATTCTCTAGCGGCCAGTACATTTTACGCAGTTTATAGCTTGTAAACATGATTGTAAATTACAAAACTATTCCTGGTTATTTGAGTTCCCAGCGTTTATACCTGGGGAAAAGAAAATTCTCCCAACTGTCATTAGAGAGCACTTCATTAGAAAAAAACATTCACTATTTATATTTTGAGCAGAAAAGTGCCGCTCACTTGTATGAATAAAGCATGTACTTTCCCGGGCTGTTGCTGGCTGTTCCCTGCACACCAGTGGCCTCAGCCAGCTCCAGCACCCACGCATGACAGAGCCTCGGAAACAGAGAGGGCTTTGCTGTAATAGCCCCAGCAACAAGTATGGCTCCGGATGGTGCTGAAGGCTGCCTGGGTGCTCCTGCCTTTAAAGCAGTGCCAGTAAGGTAGCCTATATTTAACGTGAACTTTTCTTCCTTTGAAAAGCATTGCTTGATGCACAATAACCGCACTTTAAAAGCCTTTTGTTTCATTCCTGTTTTGATGAACTTCTTTCCCTTTGATGTTCATCTGGAGTTTAATCACGATAAAACACACACAATGGTTAGACTGTGGAAGAGAAAAAGGTGCTGGGAGAGCACAATACAATGCATTATCCGCTGTCTCCCCTGTGCCGCTCGCTTGGCAGGCGGCAGCGAGCGCTGCAGTGAGAGCAAACCAGGGTGACAGCCCGGGTGTCCTGGACGCACGCCGGCTCCTGCCACAGCAACAGCTGAGGCTGGGCTCACGGCAGAGGATCGGGCACAGCCAGGCCCCGGGAAACGTCTGCTCCTGCCAGCACCCAGCCCACAGCGCCCGCCTGCAGCCATGAAATTGCAGGGCTGTATTGCGGGGTCAGTCCCAGCTTGAGGCATCCTCCGCGAAGGCCTCCTCCAGCCTCAGGGAGCAACGGCCAGCCTCAGCGTGTGACACTACATGAGCAGGATGCATCCCGGCTCCCTCGCTGCACATCAACACCCCACATCAGCGTCCCATGTCAGCATCTCCCACAACTCCCCCCCCCTCCAGCGCAGGAAGGCAAAAGTTTGAGGAAACCCCCCGCTGAAGCCCCGGGATGCTCCCGGCACAGAGTAGTGCTCCAGCACAAACACCAGCCTCGTCCCGGGCAGCTGGTGCCCCTGGCCCTGGCAGGTTTTCAGGAGACGAGCGGTACTTGCTGCTGTTCGAGGTATGGCTCCCAGGGTCAGGCTTTTCTGTGAGCAGCTCGGTTTTCCTTCAGAGATGTGTTTCTAGCCCATCTGAGGGGAAACAAATCTCAAAAAGTAGGAGACAGAGAGAACCCCTAAATGCGCTATTTTTACAGTCTTTCCACGATTTTAAGAAAGGGCGCTGACAAACCATTTCAGCAGGTGAGATGGAGCAGCGGGGCCAGTGGCCGCCATGGCCAAGCCAGACAGCATCGTGTCCACAGGCCAGCACTTGCCTGGGCACGTTTCTCCCTGCCCAGACCCTCTTGTGGGTTTGAATCAGCTCCCCCATGGTCTAAGTTTCCTTACAAATTATTTGTGCATATTAATTCCTGGCGCCACCCACTTGTCCCTCAGCCAGGGACATCTCGAGGCAGCTGGGGCCAGCGCTGCCTGCCCGGACGCTGCCTTGCAGCAGTGCCCAGGAACTCCTGCGGAAAGGGCAATTCCCAGGCTGCACCCCCATGCCCGCTGGGGCCAGCAGGCCAAGGTGACCCGGTGACACCCCCATGACTCAGGTATCGCCCTTGCCCCTTCCTGGCCCCAGCCCTGCCCCTGGGCAGTTGCTGCTCTCAACCGCGTCACGGCGCACGCCAGCCTGTGTCACATCTCGCAACGTGCCATCCCCGGTCACATCTCGGGACGCGCCTACTCCGGTCACACCCCGTCCCTGCAGTCAGCAGTGCCACGAGGCTGGGGTGCAAACTCCACACCCTCCCAGGCTGGGCACATCCCAGCACTGCCTTGCACCCCGGACCCCATTTCGGCTACCACAATCCCAGACCCCCAAGGGCGGGCACAGTATATATTTGGGATATTTTTGTGCAGCACCAATGCAAGAAGTCATTTTCTGTGAAGCTCCTTGTAGCATTTGGTAGCCTAAATCAGAAACAAGCTCCACGTGCCTTTTCCCGGGCATGGTTGAGATGGCTCCTGCTGTTCAAGCACAGTTCTGCAGTTCAGGATGGAGACTCACAAGGACACGTGTCTGTCCTGCCTGACCTGTCCCACTGTCTGCAGACAAGCCCCTGTGCAAAATAAGGACAGAGCCCTAATGAACCCATATATAATCTCATTTCTCCTTAGGTGGCCTCTGCCACCAACAGCTGTCTCTGGTTTCTTTAGAAGAAAATTGTAGTTAGATCTTCTGCAGACATCGCTTCTTACCTGAGAACAGGTTTGAGAGTTTTTAAGTAGTCATTGGGTTGCAGAGTTTGGAGATCATACTTTTTCCATATTTCTGCTTGGATTTTTAACCTTATTTTGTGACATCTATGGTCACTGCTGGTCTGACCTACTTAGGGAAGTCAAACACACTGGAGATTAAACTGAGCGATCCAGTTCAGTGCATACTTATAATTTCAAGATCCTGACAGAATTCGTTATTTTCTAATAATCGTTTCTTGCTATGCAAAAACTAATTGTAAATTTGCATACAAAAATTCTTATTTGCAAAATAAAATCATTTTGTTCACCTATGAAGGTAAAATCTCTAAATCCGAATAATTGAACTGCACGTGAAACGTATACAAGGATTTTTAACAACACCTCTTATTAACTAGCCTAGTATCTGCCAATGTAGACCACAGTGTGCTACAGTCCCTGCAAAATTTAGCTTAATTGTGGTGAAAAAAATCTTTTTTTTTTTTTGGAATGCTTTCCACTGCACCCCCATTTCAAACGCAGGAAGCAAACAAGTTGTAGCAGACTTTCTCTTGCAAAATGAGTTTGTCAAGCTCTGCTGCATTTTGCTGAAGTGTAAGAAACTTAAATAAAAGTGATCCTAAAGTTAAGAAGCTGGCTTCAGGGCAGAGACTAGTAGGCATTTCTGTGAGTACATTCACTCTTCCTAAAGTTGGAGGTATAGGTAGGTTTTCTTATTGCCAGAAGAAATCATTCATGAGTCTAAGACCTTCCTAGACTGATTCCCTTTCCTATTGCACTATGCAGCAAGTGTTTTGATAATATTTTACAGCTATTAGTGAAAATGGGAAATCACTTTACGATTTAGAGCATCTGGGGTCTTCCTCTCATTCCATTACACACTATATATATATATATACATATACATATACATATATATATATGTCAAGCTTTCGTAGCAAATGAAGACTGCCAGTGCTTAAGAGCTTTCAGGAGCATTCATACAGCACCTGATCTAGAGCCTCTCCCCATCCCAGGGGCAGGGGCACAAAGCTTCCAAAAATCAGGCACAAGGGGTTCAAGCAGGTCCTGGACACTGAACATCTATGAACACCTTCTTGCTGTGATAAAAAAGTGCTTGAAGTATAATGATGTGTTTTCCTGGTGTTTGTGCTCGTGAGAGTACAGCCGCACTATGTACACTGCATTTTTCTGGCTTTTGATCCGTATTATAAACCTATCACCAAAGAGCCTTCTAAAATTATTACAGGACTGTGACCATGGTGTGAATGTTTGAAAAGCAGTTGCTGTCTGTTTAAGATTTTCCCATATTTTTACTGCTTACGTGCAAGCTGGAAGACATTTTTTGCTACATCTGATCTGCACTGAAGCAGCCTATATAAACTGCTGTTAATATTCGGCAGGCTTATGCTGCCATGTGGGAACTCGCACGTTTAGTTTTCAGTGACCCCTTCAGACACAGGCACAGACCTGCTCTGCCACGGTACCAGCTCTCTATATACATGAGGATATTTGTGGATACGCTTTGCTGGGCAATAAAATATAATTAAAAATGTGCAAAATTAATGCATGCAATGTTTTATTCCTGGAGGTGAAATCGACTTAGTAAAACTTCAGCGTTCTACTGAATAAGAGATTTGTGCTTAAAAAGGCATTTCTGCAGTTTTCTCAATGAATTTCCTCAGGTGATTGATTTACAGATGGCTGAATAGTGGTTAAATGCAGAGCGCATACAATCAACATAAATTACTAGTATTAAGCAAGGGCCAGATACTGGGAGAGTGTTTATTACTTTGCGGTATCTCATATCAATAAAATAAAATTGTTTGATGTAACATGAGACAACAGTTATTTGCAAAACAGGGCATCGAACCTGAGTTCAATTCATTTCTAAGCTCTGTAATGCAAGGGCTGCTTTGTTCTGTTGTTACCATAACCATGTATTTGTTAGAAGTGATATATGAAGATTTTTCTTAACCAAAAATCGGTTACATCCATGGATGCTGCTTTATAATTAAGATACAGATCCCTGAGCCTGCAAAGATTCAGGTGGAGCCTTGACTCTACGTACAGCCAGGAAGCTCAGAACCCCAGTGAAATGCCTCGCGAAAGAACACGCAGAATATTTTTAGGAGCAGGGTCTGTAGAGGCACCCCTCAAGGACCATCGCCACACTCCAGCAAATACTGTCTGTTCCAGGGACAAATTACAAAGAAATTGCCTTAAAGCTGGGCTGGGCTACCCTTGCATGGTTGGAGGTCACTGCAGATTTCGTCCCACGCTCTCAGGATGACATGAGCGGGAGAAACTCATTTCCAAATCAAACCTAACTGGATCTGTGGGACCCATGAAGAAATGCCAGCCCGGAGTGCAGGCAGGTGGGCTGTAGGTGGCTTAGAGCTCACTGAAGGCTCTGCGTTTGTTCCCTTTGCATCTATTCCCCCCAAGAATTCGGGGCTCCAGAAACTTTTTTGCATTAAAGAAAACATTTTAGGGGAAGGACAGATCATGCAAATTGGAGCTGGCTTGTGTAGCTGCCCCCTCCTGTTAAACAGCATATTTCTGTCTGTGTTTGATTGCGTTTTTCTACCCTATCTCCTTCTGCTCTACATAATCTGTCAATATTGGGTTTCCTTTCATTAGATTTTCCTTTCTCTTAACATCTATTCTTCCTCGCTGATGATTCCTGACTCTACCACTGCTTTTTTTAGTGGTTTAGCTTGAAACTGTTTGGCTTGGAACTGTTAGGGTGGTATCTAAAAGTAACGAATTTGTTTATACCTATTTATTATAAAGCACACTATTTGTATCAGCTTCTTTCTTTGGATATTTTTAGGGAAAATGTAACACTCACTTAATTTTAGTTCCCTTTTTTATTTTGCTTCAGGCATAGGCTCCAAGAGATTCGCATGTAACACAGATGCTTCATTTACTCCTCCAAATATGCAAAGAATATGGCTGTGTGCAATAAACATCACTAAGGGCATGGCTGAAGACAAGGAAAAAAATCAATGATAAAGCTGCTGCATATTCCTTATTATCTAACAATTTCTACACCTACTGATGTGCCTGAGCCTCCATTGCACCCTCATGAATTTAAGAGCCTGGGACATACAATTATTCACAAATGCAATCTGCGTGTTTGTGCACAAACTGTATAGCAGATTTTGAAACAACCATCTGAGGATGTTATGGCTGTGAGTCAAAATCTGACAGCAAAGGGGAGAATTTTGTTTAAATAGGGGGATTCAGAATGTGACTCAGAGAAAATCACACAGGACACTGGGACTTCACGAGAAACCCTTAGAAAAACACATTGTTGTCTGGAAAACCTGGACATCCGTGTGGAAAATCTACAAAATTTGCAATATCTGAGTCATATCTCTTTCCTTTCACCTGCAGATCGCGCATTGAGTAAGTGAAGTCTGCGGCAAAACACCAAGCAGCAGAGAGGGAAAGGAGAGGGAAATACCTAAACTTCCATTGGCCTCAGAGAGACTAAGCTTTCCTCTGCACAGCTTTAGTCTTTCATTTTCGCATCTAGGTGTAAATCTGGCTTTGGGCTATGATGTACACTTCTGCCAGATGTGGTTAGTGTTAATCACATATTATTTAGATCAATATGGATCTCTATTTGATGCATGTAGCAATTGCTCGCTGCTCTGTGTTCTCTAATTCTTCGTATTCAACAATATCAGTTATAAAAAGCAATTTATACTCAGATCACAAACCCTCTTACTCCCCAAAACCCCACTATTACTGGTAATATAAAGTCCTACTGCTCATAAAAAATAACATAAAATATTACAGTCCTGATTTTTTTTAATATCCTAATAGTCGCACTGATTTCACTGTTCATGCGATTTTCCACATCACACTATTTAGTATTAACTGAGTGTGTGTACCTGGAGAAGTCGGCAGTGAAACAGCATCTAACCTTTGAAATGTACACCTCCAGGAAAGGCTCTGTCTCCCTGTCCACACGCATACCCTTGCACGTGTCTCTCCGTCCCAGCGCTTGAGTCAGAGGTATGGTTGCTACTGCAAAAACTTAGGAAGCACAGCGATATCGCAATCAAACGTACGCTCAGACATGTTGCAGGAGGTAGCAGCAATTTACGGCCACATCGAATGCCATGGCTTCAGCTTCCTTAAGGAGCGTTTCTCACAGCAGAAAATGTAATGACCCTTCCTCTGTGCTTTCCCACATGGCGACCTGAAACGCTTTGGTAAAATGAAGCAACCTATCAATACTGTATGTCTCGCAAATGAGACATCTACAAATACAGATCAGTGTAATCCGGTCATTGATTTTAGGATTCTCAGTCCTCTAAGGACTGTGACAAATCTATACATTGTCCCTGAGTGATGGGGTTTGCTTTTGGATTTCTGATTTCATTGGGGAAATCATGTAAAAGTTCATGTAGGCAGAGAGTGCTCTGCTGCTGCCCAGCTGAGGAGGCTCAGGGCCACGTGTGGGTCCTTCCAAACCCGACCGTGGTGCACACCACTAATTAACAGCCAGACACTTGCAGACAGATCGACATTGTTTTCTTTTTTCAGACAAGGAAAGGAGAAGAGTTTCAATATTTGCAAGCATTCCCGCTTTGCCCTAAATTTGCCTTTTGGAATCCACTTGTATTGTACAAGCATAGGTACCATTCCTGATCAGATTTGGTGAGGTGGCGATGTGAAAGAAGCGTTTGGCTCCCAGTGCCAATCAGTAAATCTTGTTTGTAAGAATGGACATACAGAAAAAGCCCTGTCCTGCTGTATCTTTACCTGGAGTTTGCATTGTTATCCCTTTGACATGCTTGCCCCACAGCAGACTGTACGCGGGTAAATGTGTCCTTGGAACAAAAAGGGAGATTGTCTTTCCAAGAGTCACAGAAAATTGAGAGGCCGTGTCTATAGGTGTGTGAACACCTGCACACACACACAGAGTCCGCCAAATGTACACACTTACAAGAACTTCAGTGCAATGCAAATGTTTACTAAGAATAACTGAACAATTTGCTAAAGAAAGCAGGGAAATTTCCTAACAATCTCGAACTTCTCAATTTGAAACTAATCAGAAAAAGTAAAAATGTATGACAAGATGTTCAGATTTCAGTTAATCTTCAAGATCTAATACACACGCAGGTGAGGAATTTGGATATTACACTGAAAAGCCATGTGATAGATACAGCCTGGAATTACTAGGAATTCCCACAGATACCCTGGATATTACACCCAGGGACATTCTGTCATTCCGAACACCACAAGAGCTTCAAGCTTTCCCCACTTACTCTAAGACGAATATATCAATGTATATTCTTTCTTTACCCAAAGTGTACTCTACTCCTGAACCTAACTGGAAAGAACATGCTGGCAGAGGTTCAGAATGGGCAGTTCTCCAGTCTCTGTGTAAAGCCTGCAATGTCTGACCCACTATAGCTGAAGTTGCTACCACTGAGCAAGGAATACCCCAAACACAATGCCTAACAGGGACTGAACTCCAAAATATTACACCTTAAAAATGTGAGATTGCTATGCCCAGGAAAGTAATAATCAGTGCTTTTTGGAAGCGTTAAATTTGCTTCTGTTCTGCTTGGAGAGACTATTTTCTCACTCTTTGTTTACTATGATGATGTGTTAGTGAGACAATCCACCTCTAAAACTGGAGAAAAATTACAATGTTCTTTCTATACACATGTTTAAAGCCTTCCAGAAGGATTTTCTGGTCCCTTGGACTGGCCTGCAGAGCAAGGTTTTGCCACTGTGAATAACACAGACATTCCCAACTCATGAACCTCCGCACACAACATCGTCTCAGAGAAACTCCAAGGAATAGGGTCTTCTATGCCAAAGGCGGCTGACAATATTGCATCTACTCCGCACCTCTGAAACTGCTAGTTTATGCAACATCATTACTGCATGAAATACAATTCACACGTGAATAGCGACCGTGGCTGTGAGATACGCTGTTAAAGATGCAGACTCCTCCACATACTTCATTTGCTGTCTGCTTTCAATCCCTGCCCAACACACTGGGCAAAGCCCCAGAACCACATAATTGATACAGAAGACCGTACATTTTCCACACTAAATAGCTATAAGGACTCTCATTTTTCAAGAAAAAGATCAATTTTTGATTATGGTAGGAAAAAAAAAAAATGTGGTTAGTATTGATCATGAATGAAGAAGAGAAATAAAAACCTTATTATTCAGTTATTGACATAAACACCATCATGCACTGTGTGAACTGTGATTTCAGCCTAGTGACCATATCACGTGGACCTGGGAAGTTGTCCCTCACATCAGCGAGCTTTGAATGAGACCTGTGAAAGCCAGAGCTGTATATATGGCTTTAAATTTATGTCTGCTGAGTCTGGCAACTCAAAGAAAAGCACGCCTCACTTGCTTACTTGCTGTGTAAACAAGTATAGACCACGTCACCAAAAAGGTTCTGAGATGTACCCAGCAGATCAGTGAAACATCTGTGTAGTCTTTCACATATTTCACAAAGAAACATTTGTCCGGTAACACGTTGCATCCTTTCTGAATGGCGACACATGGGGCTGTAGGCAAAGCAATCAAATCACAAAGAAATTAAGTGTTATAGAAATCTAGATTCTATTTCTATATAGTCTATAAAGAATACAAGTATATTATAGATATGGAGGTATTTAAATATATTTCTATTCTGTATAGAATATAAACATAATATATAGGTATAATTATATGATATAAATATATTTAAATAAATCTAAATTCTATATTGTATCTGATCTAAAAGCACTATTGCAATTTGGGGCAAAAGATTTTTTTTGCTCATATGAAGGACAAATGAAAAGTTTCTATATAAATAAACAGCTTTTCAGGAGGATCTTTTATCTTATATTGACCAGTTGCATTACATATGTAGGTTTTCGTGAATAGCATATGTAATTTTCAAAGTACATCATTTTTAAACCTGAAATTATTCTGCATTTCTGATATGGAATTTTGTCATCAGGGTCACTTTTAGAAGGCAGGAAATGATGGCAAAATATAGGGCTAAAATTTGAACAAATAGAGGAGTGTTGTGTTTGCTCATTTTAAAATGAAATGAGAGTCTAGGAGCTGTAATGCGTTGCACATTGTATCTGTGTAACCATATCTACTGACACTTGGCAATCATAAATTACAGTATTACTAGAAACCCAGAGTCGGCTGATTAAGAGGCATTTGAAGAGGTCTGTCGAAATAACTACCTTCCTGACACGAGGGCCCCAAGAAGCCAAGAGGATCTGTTCATGTTTTCTCCACCGCACGCCGGATGAAATCCAGAAATTGGTAAGAGAATGGGTTAGATGCTCACAGGGGCTAGTGCTCCTCAGAAGGGAAAAAATGGGACACCATTAAGGGCGGGTGTGTGAAAGTGTGAACGTATAACCAAGGCCGGGTGCGAGGGGTGTGCGTGCGCGTTAATCTGCCTTTGGTTTGTGCTGTGGTGTCTTCTGGGGCTGGAAGCAGCTGGGCCAGGTCCCGTCGTGCTCAGCTGAGCAGAGGCACACTGGAAATGGAGCCTGAGACAGGATGGGAAGACCATCACTTTGTGTCTGTGTGTGCAAGAGGGAAGCCAGAGACATGATAGAACCCCACGCGCATTTAGTCTGAGCACTCGGGGAGCCCCTGCACTGCTCCCGCAGTCGGTAAGGTCTCAGGGGGTGCAGGTGCAAGTGGTTGCAGGAAAAAAGGGGGAACTCCAAGCAGTCTCGCACCCAAAGCCTCCTGTGTCCAATTTCACCTTTGAGAGATGCCGAAGGCGTCGCAGACTGTGTTGCGGCTTGAAGGGGAGACAGCCTCACCCCCCACGTTAAGGCGCTGGCCGGATTTTTGTGGTGCTTTTCCCACAGAGGTGGAGTTGGGAGAGGGGAAGACGAAACATCCCAACTTAATTTCTTTTTAATGGTCTGATGGAGCGTCTGACATGTGAATCCTCACTGTCCCTGCTCTCCAGCTTGACTTCAATGACTGCTTTTAACAAACAGCCTCCCCTAGACAGGGAAATTCTGTTACCTTGCCCAAACCTGCTCAAATACTTTGAGCTCCCAGTTATACATTTAGCACAGGATTTTGGCAAAATGCGGGAGAGGCACATACTTTGAACTGGAGGTAGACTTGAAAACAGCCCCTTGATCGTCAATGATGTCTTTATCCACTGAACCAGAACATGCTTTCGTAAACCCTTACACCCATAATTTCTTGGTCTCCACCCGGTGTGCCAGCCAGCCCCTGCAAACCAGGTCATTTTAAAAGAGTTCATACGCCTGTATTCCTGCAGCCCTGCAATATGCATTATAAGTAGTTTATCTGGAGCCATCAGTGACCACAGATTAGTGGGGCGATATTCCCTCTGGAAATCTTTGAGCCTGCACTGCCTTTCCTCATTACAGAGGCTATCGGGTCTGCATTGCTTTGCATCTGCTCACCAAGGGGGCTTTACACTTGGGGTTTCGGAGTTTCGCCTCTGAGCGGATTGTGGGCAAACTGGGATGCTCATTTCCAGCGGCTGGCAGGGAAGGGGAGCCCTACCGCGACAGCCAGGCGCCCTGGTGTCCCCAGGCCAGGGCTGGCTGCTGGGGCAGGGTGGGCTCCAGCCAAGTGTGCCCAATGCAGGGGGCTTTGCTCCTTGTGACTTCTGCCCAATGCAGATGTCCTGGCTGGAAATTAAAAGCTTGTCCCCCCCTAGTCTTCAGGGGTAAATTTCAGAAGCTCCAACACTCGATCATTAACAAGTTGTGCCGTTCCCCTTGCTGTTGCACTAGCTGTGGTATTTTTAAAGCTTTTTATTAAAAATTAATTTCTTTATTTTGTTGGAGACCCATCACTCGGTCACGTGGCTCCCTGTCATGTTTCTATCCTTCCTACTCATATTCGAGTTATGCCATCAAGCTAATATATTGTGACTGCTCTTCTCTCTTGTGACAAAGCCTTGCAGCTGCCTCCAAATCAATAGATGTCAAAGAAATATGAAAACAATCATGACAGAGAACTTAAATCCTGGCTAGAGTCTGCATAATAAAAAATGTGCTTCTGTTCTCAAGGCAGCGGATTAATTTATCCTAAAGTTTAGTCAAATTTTATTCCGGTACCTTTTTCCCAGCAGATAGAGCTACATCTGTTGGGTTTGTAATGTAATTTGTAATTACTGCCCTTCATGTGGTCCAATGCCTTGAACCATCTTTAATTAAAAGCATAATTAAGGGAAGATCTAAAGGAAGACAATTACCAGATGGTCTTTTTTTTAGAAACAGTTTGTTGCATTGAGGATGTATCCTGGTCCATTTCTGACTTGGATTAAAAGGCAGGCTGCCTCCTGCACAATCTGCGAGGCGAGAGGCCGAAAAGGGGCTCAGGCATCCCGGGCAGCACCATGGCCAATAGCTGTGATGGAGGCTGGGAGGGGGGGAGCTGAGGGGGACTGAGGGGACCTTGAGGCGGAGGGTCACCCTGGCTCCATCGCATTTCCCGGGGCAGGTGAGCCCTTCTGCCCTCCTCCAGCCCAAATTTCTGGCAAAAACCACCCCAGCCAAACCCTGCCCCATCACTGGGGACACCCTACAGCTTCTAGGAAACATTTTCCTGGTGAAAATAGTAATTATTGGTAATAGTGATAGCGGTAGCGATAGCGATGATGATGATGATAACAATAATAATAATAATAGTATTAATAATAATAATATAAAAAATAAAAGGAGGGACTGAGCCCCAGAACAACTTCCAAAAATTAATAATCCCCGCTGCCCCGGCTGTGACAGGCCCTGATGTGGGGGGACCGCGCTTGCCCAACCCTTGCTCGTTGCAGCCTGAGAGGAGGTTTTGGCTAACACATGTACCCGCCCCCCCCCCCCCCGGCTCCAGCAGTTGCGGGGAGCGGGGAGCAGGGCTTAGCCGAAACCTCCGCTCAGGCTGCGGGGCAGGGGCATCTCCGCCACCGCCCGTCTGTAGCAGCCGCCCCGGCCCCGCTGGGGTTAGTTTTGGGGTCCCTCCTTGCTTCTTGGAGTACTCTCCTTCCAGAAGAGCCCCCCTTCTGCACCTGGAAGTTTCAGAGAAGAACCTTACTAAAGAAGAAAGGGCGGGAGGGGATGGGAAGTAAGCCCGAAAATATGAATAATGCAACGAAGTGCCGAATTCTGTCTGAGCACAAAATTTCTAGGGGAAGCTGGGCATAAAAAAAAAAAAAAAAAAAAAAAAGAAGAAACCTCTAGCAGTGGTGTAATGTAAATTAAATTTTTGCTGTATTACTAAGATTCCATTATTTGACTGTTCCTACTCAAAGTAAGGCAGCAATGAATTGTAATCATTTCAATTATCTTCAAGATAGTTTCTTTAGGACACAAGTTGTCAAAGATAAAAAAGTACATTCTTGCTGCTCCATGGGTCCATTTTCCAGACGGTTTGTCGTTCTTGCTGCATGATTTAGTCGGGGCTTTTTTGCATACTCCGGCTCTCCCACACGCCCTCCGCAGGGGCGAGGACCCGCTCCCTCCCCGCGCGGACCGGCCGCGCAGGGCTCCGCGCCCGCGGAGCCGGCGGGGCTGACCCTGCCCCAGCTCCCGCTTCGACGCCATCCTCTTTAATTAACTTCGCACACGAGGGTTTTTTTGGACGGTTGGTTGGGTTTACCATTTTTTCCTCTATTTTGGGAGCTCTCCCCCTCTCTCTCCCCCCCCCTCCCTGGAATATTTCCTGGCACATTACTCTGATAAAGAAACGAATGCGGGGCGGGCGGCCCCGCACCTCGCCTGGCCGCGGGGCACCCGAGGCAGGAGCCGTCCCCGTCCCCATCCCCGCAGCCCTACAAATACTGTTTTCCCCCTGCTGATATCGGCTGATTTGCGAGTGAGAGCTGCTCTCCGCCGGGAAGGCGCTTGCGTCTCTTTAAGCGCAAACCAAATAACATTTAAATGCCTTTTTACTGCCGAGGCATTATTTATTTAAGTGGCCGTCGGAAATCACAGCACGCAGGTCCCCGTTCCTCCCGGAATATTGTCCTTGCCGTTTTATTAGAGCGACCAGTTTAAAAGAGGCTCTTTCCGAATAAAAGAGCGCGTTTCTCCCCATTATTCATATCTAGGGAGTCCCAGGCCTTTAGTACATTAAAAAAGGTTCAAAAGGACAATTCGCCATCCACAGATATTATATTTGTGAAATGTCCTTTTGTAGAAGCTTTTAACACCTTCTTATAACGAATCATTTGTTCTTTTCTTTTTAATTTTGATAGACAATTAGCCATCAAATATACACCAGTTGACTGTAACCGAGCATTAAACTAGCCTTTATTTAACGCTAATTTAGCATAGCTGCTTTGTTTAACTTTGCCATACAAGAACCAGGTTTTGTAGCAAAAAATAGGTGTAATTTTATGTGGGGCTTCATTTCTTTTGGCCCTCTACACAGCAAGCCCTCTCCTCTTTGTAACCCATTCTGCTGGGCAGAAACACCATTTCGGAGTGCCTAGCACCTGGAGTCTGGAAAAAATTAGCATTGATATAGATTTAGTTGAAATGTAATCTCTTAAATCTGTCCAAGATTCGGGGAGATAATTACACTTTCACTGAATTGCCAGGGGTCAGCGTCTCTGTGGACCTGAGGAGTTGATTTACTAACAATAGTGTTACATAAAAAATGGTGTTTGAGATTATAATGTTAATAGATGCAGTCACTGGGGAAAGCAGGCAGGCTACAACTAATTCGATGGAACTTGGTTTTTGCTTTACAAGGATTCAAATCACTTGCAGCATTTAATTTAGAGGAATGAGTTTGGCAGTAATTACAGCAAATGGAAAGGTCGCCGTGGAATATTATTTTTTCCCAAGTTGGGACTCGGGGTTTTTGTGGGGAGGGTCCCTTTCCTCTGCCCCCGGCGATGGCCGGGAGAGACGCGTTGTTGCAGCCTTTCACTTTTACCACTCCTCACCTCGGACCCTGCAGAAATCCTCACAGACAAAAGAAACGGGGATGAAAAATATTTGTGTAAGCTGGAGTTGCCCCTTGAGTGGGACCCGACGGTTTTCAGGGAGAGTCGGGATTTCTTTCTGCTCCCGGGGGATGCGGGCCGGGCCGCGGGGGCAGCTCGCCGGCCCGGGTCAGGTCAGCACCTCCTCGGACAAAGGCACCACGTCCTGGGTGAAGATGCTCGGCCGTTTCGTTGGCGTTTTGGGGGGTCGCGACAGGATCCGGCTGGGACGGGGGGGGCTCGGGTTTGTGCCCCGGTGAGCCCTCTCCCACCTCCCAGCGCACCGGGAAGGGCAGAGCTCACCCAGAAGTGACCCGGCGGGGAGCAGACGGCCCAAATCCGGACACCGACCCGCCGCGCCGGCTCCAGCCCCCGGCGGGGCACGCTGTCTGCGTGGGCACTCTGGAAACCCCAGCCCAAAGCCAAGTCCTTGTGCCATGATGTCCGCCGCCCCTACCCCCACCCCGCAGGGGACGTCCCCCTCTTCGGCAGGACCGCGACTTTTCGGCTTTTCCCCGCTGGGACACCCGGGCCGGGATGGGGAGCCGGGGGACGGGGCCGCCCTCGGGGCAGCGGGACCGGGTGCGGGTCCCAGCCCCTGCCCTGGTCCCACAGGGGGGTCCCGCGGGGGCTGCCTCCCTCCCCGCTCCCGGAGGGGCCCTGCGGGCCCGGCGGGCAGTGGAGGCAGAGAGCCCGGCCCGGCCCGGCCCGCTGCCGGGAGCCCGGCGCTGGGCGCGCTGCGCGGGTGCGGCCGGGCGCGGAGGAGCGCGGCAGTCCGCCTGCGCCGCCTCCATCCCCCCGCCGCGATTTGCCGCCGGGAGCCATAAATCCAAACCGATTACCCACGGGACGCACCGCCGCCGACCGCGCCTGGCGGCCCGGGCTGAGCGGGCGGCGGTTTGTGGCCGGGAAGCCCGACACTCCGCGAGGGGATGCGCTACCTGCGCCGGGCACCCCCCACACCCGCTCCGCGCCTCTCCGCGCTGCGGCCGGGCGGCGGGCGCGGACAAAAGCGTGCGGGAGTGGCCCCCGCCGGCTCGTCCCGCCGCCCGGCCCCGCCGCCACGGGAGAGCCGGCCGCGGGGGCAGGGGCGGCGGGGCGGCTGCCGGGACGGCTGCGGGGCGTCGTCCCCGGGGCCGCGGCTCCGGTGAGCGCCGGCAGCCGGTGCAGCGCCGGCACCGCAGCCTCCCGCGGCCCCCCGACGCCCTCCGTCCCTGCCTGTTTATGTTTTCGGTCCACCCGATCTTATATGTAACAGCAATATATATGTTAATTGAAAACTTCTGAATTTAAAAAGGTTGTGACAAGTTATAATTTGTCTTGTCAATGTCTGGAATCCTTGTTTAGCTCTTTAGTTGTGTCTGCTGTTCGTGCCTGTCAGATAACAGCTTGCCTAACACGCTGCCTTCCTCTCTTATGGCACGGAAATGACAAATGTGCTGTTTTATCCATACAATTTATTTCATTATTGTTGCCAGCACGAAGCATCACAATCAATCATAAGGAAGTCCAGTTGGCAGGTGTCAATCTTGGTATGTTTTTGTACGTCTCAGTCTATATTTAATCCAATTACAAGGGTCATGGAGTAAGTGCAAATCCCCTTGTTACAACTCACATCTTATTCAAGATTTAAAGTAAAAAGTCAACTTGATCACATGGGCGCTTTGGGGGACCTCCGATACCTTTTGATATGTCGTCCCCCCCTCACAAATTATGCAGAGATAGCGTTTTATTAAAGAGTTATCGCAGGTCGGTTGGGGTTTGGGGATTTTTTTTTTCCCTGAGTGTTTGTGTGCAAATGAAGTATCTTGTTATTTTGCTAAAGAAGAGGGAGGCTTTAATGATGGGAGATCTTTCCGCTCATTGCCCTTTCAAATACAATTGTAGATCGAACTCAGCCTTGTCACGTTGAGGAAAAGTGAATTTCTAACATCCAGGACGTGCCTGTCGACTTTCAGCGAATTGCATCCAATCACCCCCAGGGAATTCAGCTAATGTCTCAGTCTAAACCGGGATGAGGGGAGAAAAACAAATCAAACATTGTCCGGAGTCACGCTTATTATGAAAATGTTTTAAAGGATAGAGAAGGGAAATAATTCGAGACAACCCAGAATAAAGTTTTAGACAAATTAATAGCATTAGGAGTCCTCGGGAAAAAATAAAATAGAGAAAGCCCAGCTACAAAGTTAAGGTATAAAGAAATGATTTATAGCTGTACGTTTCTTTTTTAAGCCAGAAGTATTTTTTTTTTTTAAATCTTGGAAATTTTTTTTGGATGAGAAAACAAGGTTATGGCATTGAAAATAATAGTCTTATTATACAGTCGGCTACAGTGGGATTCTTCACTAGAGGAAATGTTATCTTTCTGCTAAATTTCTGTCTTTAGGACGCTTCAGTTCACAGAAGTTTCTTGCAGCACCTTAAATTAAACCCCCCAAACACACACTCCCGCACACTAATCCCGCTTGTTACAACAAGTTTCCAGCTCTCCAGGGTTCACAAACTGGGGTGCCCCGTGTCAGCCGGCTCAGCCCGCTCTTGGCGAATGCTCAGGAGAAGGTTAGGTGCAACCGTTTACCAGGTTGCAGGAGAGCCTCGCAGGCTGCCATCCACACAACAGGCGGAAAGCTCTCAGACTTTTATATGGCAACACACAACAAGCCATTTCAATAAGAACTCAGGTATTTTTTATTCGAAGAGATGGAGCTATTCAGTTTCTATCAAACTGCGAGAGGGCTGAACCGACAGGACGAGAGGAGGGAAAAAAAACCCAAACAACAAACCAAACCAAAACAAAAGCAAAATTACATTTCTGCACCAAGATTTAAACGCAATCCTGGGGGCAAGAGAGAAATGTTAGACAAGCAAAGAAACGTGTGGGGGAAATAAAAAGAAAGTATTTAAAAACACATACCTTGGACAAGGGCAAAATATCCCAGCTAAAATTCTAGTCAAGTGCCTCTTTCCTTGAAAGCCAAAATCGCGTTTCTATCGCAATATTTTTCCTGTTCTAGAGAGTTTCCTTCGGTTTTTACCGTTTATTGCAGCTAGTCTTGGACCCTGCAGCCTGTGCGATGCCACAGTAAACAAATTGTTCTGATGTGCTTATTATTATTGCTCAAGTTCTGCTTGGATAGAGAATTAAAGCTCATTATTACAGTGTGTGTTGAGAATTGCTCAATCTATGTGAACACGGGGGTTTGGGGCATCCTCGGGAAAAAAAAAAAAAACACACACACAACACCACAACTTCGTATCGTGGTGTAAATCAAATATGTATAATGCTTATAAATTTGTAACACGTTGCCGTGCCCCTGCTCCTATCTCCTGCCCGGCGCGGCGGCGCCCGCACCGAGCCCGGCTCCCCTCCGCGCCCGCGGGGCTCCGCTCCGCGCTGCGCCGCAGAGCCGCCTCCTTCCTCCGCGGCCCAGGTGAAGGTTGCGGACCCGACGGTGACAGAAGACAAAAATAATGGGGACACACACAGACGGGGGGGAGGGGCTGCTTTTCGCCCTGTTTCCCCGGCACCGCTCCCTGCCTGAGCCACCCGGTCCCCGGCGGGGCGCCGGCTCTCCGGGAGCTGCCCGCACGGCTGCGCGGCGGGGGGCGGCCCGCTGCGCGCCCGGGCACCCCCGCCTCCGCGGTCCGAGGAGTGAGAAGGGCCTGTCCGGGGGCGCCCCCGCCCCGGAGCGTCCCGAGGCAGCGCCCGGCGGGGAGAGGCGGCCCGGCCCGGCCGCACCCGGGGTCCCGCCTGCCGCGGAGCGCAGCGTTTGGCACCTTCCCCCCACCCCCATTTTTATTATTATTATTTAATTTTTTTAAAATATGTTTTTTTAGCCCCTGCTGCGATCTCACAACCAAATACAGACTCTGCTGCCGGCGGTCCCCCACCTTCCTGCCTCGCTTCCCTCTCTCTCTCTCTCTCTCTCTCTCTCTCTCTCTTTTTTTTTTTGGAGGAGATAAAAAGGCAAACAGAGAGCGCTCTGGCGCTGGCGAGGGGACTGTTTGCCTGCCTCCGCCGAGGCCTGGCCAAGCAGACTTGGCTTCACGCCTGAGCAGTTTCTGGAGAGCGGCGCGCTGGAGAGCAGGGGAGGCAGCACCTGGCCCTGCTTTAGGAGCCATCTCCTTTTATTGACAGCCAGATAAGCAGGCGGGAGCCGTGGTGTTTCCAACGCTTCCCTGGAGGACCCTGCCGGGTTGCAGGGAGCCGCAAGGCCCTTAATGGCAGCGGCTCCAAACGCTCCGCGAAACCCCTTCCTGGCAGCGCCGCCGGGCCCCCGCCGCCGGGGCCACCCCCCCGGGGCCGTCGCTACCTGCCAACGTGCGGGACTTACGCGGCCCGGCCGCGTGGAGAGAAAGGGCCACCCGGGCTCCGAGGCGGGCGCCCCGGGCTCCCTACCCCGGTGGCGGCTGCCAGAGTCCGGCCTGAAGAACTGGAGCAGGGGCCGGAGCCGGGGGAGCAGCCCCGCGGCACCCTTTTACCCCGCAAAGCCCTCTCCTCCCGCCCCCCCCCCCGTCAAAGCAGCCTTCTGATGTGTCTGGCAGCCCCCGCCTCATCCCAGGCAGGCGGCAGGTTCATGAAACATTTAAGTGCAGTTCAATAAAACTATCGGCTGGAGCCGGGGGGGGGGGGGGGGGGTGGCTCTTTGCTGATAAATTATTTACCCTGACAAGTATGTGCAAATAACGGCCTCCCTCCTTCCTTCTCTGATGGGAGAGGGTGCGGATGGAGGGAGCGAGGAGCCTGGGCAGGACCCACCGGGCCCCAATCACCCACAGGGGCTGTCACGGTTCAGGCAGGCTGCCGGGGCAGCCCACCCATGTCCCCGGCGCACCGCGGCCTGCCTGCTCCGTCTCGCAGGGGCCAGCACCCCGCTCCCCCCCGGAGAGACGCGGGCGAGCTGGGGCGGCCACGGCGGTTCCGGGGATCCGCAGGGCTGGGCCGGGTTTTGCGGGTTTCTTTTTACCCACGGACGAGTGTTCCCCCTCGGAGGCCGTTTCGCAGGGGAAGAGGCCAAACCTCTGGCCTGCGAAGCCGGGACGGGCCCGGCCGCGGGCAGCGCCGGGGGGAAACCGTCGGGCCGCAGCCGCCGTTTGCCGGCAGGCAGCGGGAGGAGGCAGCAGCCCCCCGCCGCTGTCCGGGGCAGCCCTGACCCGCGGGGGAGCCCTGACCCGCGGGGGAGCCCCGACCCACGGCCCAGCCCCGGAGCGTGGCCCCGGGCGGGGCCGGGCCGGGCCGTGCCGTGCCGTGCCCGCCGTCGGGGCGGGCGGTGTCCGGGCTCGCGCCGTCCGCGCTCGTGTCGCCTAAAATGTCTCATTAGCTAACTACTGTCCGCCGTGACGTCACCGGGGCGGCCCAGCCAATGGGGGAGGCGCTGGCGTGGATATTAAGGGAAAGTTAGTGCAAAGACAGCACCCCTCTTTTGCTGTCATTGACATTTAAACTGTGTGGCAGGTTCTTGCGTGGAAATTGGCGACCGGAGCCGCCAGGTACCTCCTCCCGGCCGCGGGACCGCCGCGCCCGGGCCCTCCGCGCCCGCTGACAGGTAACGTCTCCGCACGCCCCCCTCATCCCCGGCCGCTCGCCCGGGCGCGGGGCCGCTCCCTGCCGCCGGCCCGACGGGAGGGGCCGCTCACCCCGGCCCCGGGCAGCCGGGCACCCCAACCCCGCGGGGACGAGGAGGGGAGCGGGCTGGAGGCCCGCACAACAGGTGGGGGTGGGAGCGAGGGAGGGAGGGAGCGGCTCGGCAGCTGCCCGCCCGTCGGAGGGGGCGCCCCGGGGCGGAGGGGGCGGCCAGCGGTGCGAGCCGCTACCCCAACTCCCCCCCCCGCGCGGGCGGTGCAGCCCCCTCCCCTTCCCCCCGCCCCGCGACCCGGGCCCCAGTCTCTCGCCGTTGTCTATCTCGGGTGGCGAGGGGGCAGCTGCAGGTTACCGCGCCCGTCGGGGGGCTCCGTTCGGCGCCCCCTGGGCCCTGGAGCAGTCGGCTGCCGGCTGAGGCCCCAGCCCCCCCCGGCCGGCTGGACGGGGCGGGAGCGGGACACGGAAGGTCCGGCGCGGCGGGCCCGCACTCCCCCGCGGAGGGGCGCGGAAAGGCGGGCTGGCGGCGGGGAGGCGAGGAGAGCCGGGCTGTCGTCGGGGGCCGCGTCCCAGCCGCCCTTCCCTGGGTAACGCCGGGGGCTCGCCGGTCGCCGCGGAGGATCGGTCGCCCTGCTCGGGCTGGGGAAGGTCCTGTAGCCGAGGGGCAACCGCCCCTCGGCCCTCAAACTCAGGCTTGCCTTCCCAGTCCTGGGTGCCTCTGCTAAATCAGGGCGTCAGTGGGAGAGAGAGATACCCTAGAAAGGTCGTTCTTCCTCCGAAATAACCCGAAACAGAATAACAGCGTAAAACCTAAAACACCGCTTACCTGTCCTCGAGCACCTCCAAATATTCCTTACGCTGCTTTAGCGGGAACGCTCCCTGTGATGCTTCACTATAATATACCGGTAAATGGACATTCTCCTTCAGTAATAAATCAAACACCATCTATCTCAGATCCTCCTCCCTAATTAGAGATGTTTATTGGAGATGGTGTTTATCCAGCTGTCATGCCGAGAAAAAGCTGTGACATAATTACCTCTGACCAGATAGTCTTTTATATGCATATCTCGCTGACGTAGAAAGCAATCGGTTTGCATTAAAAATGACAAGATCAAATGTTGATTTTAGTCGATATAATAATATTTCTGGTCATTAAATTAATTGAAATTCAACTTTCAGGCTCTCCAAATTACGAATCTTGTGATTTAAACTTTTTTTTTTAGGAATTAAATGAGCGGCTCCACCAAAAGTATGGGCAGAGGGAACCGTACCCTGCAAACTTGCCGCGATAAATCAAATATGCCAGCTAAAAGAAAAAGAGCCCTCGACCCCTCAGCCTAATAACACAGTTGACGTGAATCTGAGGAGTTTCTCTATCCATTCCTCGTGGTTTGCCCAATTTAGGTTTTGCTGCTAAATCGGGAGGCCAGGAGAGCCCGAGGTGGGCGAGAGGCGAGAGCGGGACCACCCCACCACCCCCTCCCTTGACCGTGTTATTTTTAAACCCCGCACCTCGGCGGGGCCAGCGCGGTGCTGGTTCATTTGGTTTCGTGGCGTTGGCAGCGCCTGCGGAATCATCTGCGCGGAGCTGCGAGCGAGCCCTGATAAGCTCCGAATTGCTCTGTAATTGAAAATATATTTTTGGGAAAGGCTGGTTTTACAAATATCAAGGGTGTAGGCTTTTGATCCTTTCTGCTGCCTGTGTTCTCCAGTTGCTAATAAAACTCGCATTGAGCTCCTTAGTGGCTTGATTAACAGGCAGATTAACTGTTACTGGGGTTTTGAACAGCTTGTCCCAATCAATAGCATTTAAAAAGCCCGTCAGGATGCGCTAAGCTTCCACACACACACACACCCCCGCTTCTTTTCTGAAGGCTTTTCGAGCGGGTCCAGTTGCACGACACTTTTCACGTATATATTACCAAAGGCTTTCGCGTGCAGAAAGATGTATATTCGTCTTCCAGTTTCAGAGCGACTTCGGCAGGGTCCAGAAAGCCTTTTTTTTATCCCACCACACAAAGCTGTGCCTTATGCAAAAGGCCAACATAAAAGAGGTTAAACCGATTCCAAACTTTTTGCAGATTGTTTATAAACTAGAAAATCTCCACTTAACTCAGTGTCCTGTGCATTATAGGTTTCAAACACTGTCTCTACATATACAAATAGGCATTAAGTGTCCTGGAGGCAAAAGCATTGTAGTCTAAGACGTCAGGATTTGTGTATCTCTTCAGTTTTAGACCGAACTGGACAAGAGGACTTTAAGCATTTTTCTGGGTATTAAAAAAGGTAGTTTGCAGCCCAGATATTAATACAACGAGACGATACTGGAGTCTCTAACTCAGCACTTTCTGCTTTCAACACCTAACAAAATACGAAAGGGAAGCAAACGCTGCTGTTTAGCACAAATCAATACCCAGGCACGACATCATGTGAAAAAGTAAAAATTATTTTAATTAGGAAAAAAAAACCAAAAAAAACAAAACCAAAAAAAGGCTTGCCATATATAATAGTTACTTACCTTTTTTAAAAAAAACCCCTTTTTTATTATACTTTTTTTTTCTCTTTTTGTTTGTAATAGTTAAAAAAGGAGGGGAGGCAGGGGAAAAACAGAAGCAGAAAAATGTTAGTTACAATAATCCCGTGCGGATTTTAAAGTAGAAATCTTCAAAGGGTGTATAAGTCCATGCCGAGAGCCGGGGCCGGGGCCGCGGGGTCCCAGTGCGCACCTCGGGCGGACGCGGCTGCCGCCGGCGCAGCCCTCACCCCTGGGAAGGGGGGGCGCTTGCAGGCGGGCAGGGCTTTCGGGAAGGGGTAACGCGAAGCACCTCACAGCAGTGCGTCTCCTCTCGCCTAAAGAAAAAGGCGAGTGGAGCATTTTTAAAATTCGAAAAATCCCTTTCCTTAAAAAAAAAAAAATAAATAGCCAAAACCCACAGGGAGTCAAAAAAAAAAAAAAAAAAAAAGAAGGAAAAGGAAAAACAGGCCGGCGGGCGGGGAGGGCGGCAGCCTTGTCGGAAAGGCGAGCGGCGGCTGGAAAGCTGCTAGGTGAGGAGAAGGAAAAAGAGCAGAGCGGCAAGCGTTTCCTCGGAAGGGATCCGAGCTCGGCAGCCCCGGCCAGCCCTGCTTCCCTCGGCCGGGCACCACCGCCGGGAGCGCGGGGCTGGGGACGAGGGGGCGTCGGGGAGGGCGCGGCGGCCGGGGCCGGGCGGCCTGCCCGCTCCCCCGGGGGGCGGGCGAGGGGTAACGGGGCCGGGGGCGGAGGCGGCGGCGGGGCCGGGCCGGTGCCGGTCCCGCACAGCCCTTCCGCGCCCGCCGCCGCAGGCGGAGGTAAAATGGCGGCGCGGAGCCGGGCCCGGTCCCCGCGGAGCTCCGCGCCGGGACAGACCCGGTTCCGCGGGACGCGACGGGGCGGGCTGCACCGCGGCGCAGCCCACCGCACAGCGCAGCGCGGCACCGCGCCGCTACGCGCACAGGCGCGCAGGCAGGCGCGCAGGCAGACCCGCGCGGCCCCCGGCGGCCCGCCCCGCCGCTCTTTCTTCCTCTCAACTTTCGCTCGGGGCTCCCGCTCCACCGGCGCCCACCCCCACCCCCCCGCCGTGACGTCACCGGCTTCACCCCTGCCCTCCCTCCCCTCCCCTCCCCTCCCTGCCCGGGTATTTTTTTTTTCGGCTGAGGGGGGCATTAAAAGTTTTTTTGGGGGGAGGGAACACAAAGCCCGCTGCGCCCAAGGGGAAAATAGCAACAAGATTACGGCTGCTTTATTCTGGAGAGGAGGCGTAAGAAGGTGCTAATCCAAGGGATGGCTAATTGAGAGCTTGTAAAAATGATATTCGCCTGCGATTTCGGACAAAGTGGTTTCTCTCTTTTCCCCCTTTAACGCCCCGTGGACGAGAGTAAAAAAAAAATCTCTCATTTGCTAGAGAGGGAGTGCAACAGGGGGAAAAAAAAAAGGGCAAGAGGAAAAAAGAAAACCAAACCCACGGACACGGCTGACTTCACTCCAGAAAAAGGACTAGATCCCAGCTTTTAAAATCCCTTTGGAGCCTCTGAGATTTGTGCGAGCTTACAAATCGCAGCCTCTTTCTCTCGCCTGCAGGATGCGTGCGGCGGGACGCCCGACCTCGGCCACCGGCAACTAGGAGGGCAGCCAGGCTCATTCGCGGGACGGCTCGCCGGGACTCGCCCTGGAGGGGGAGACAAGCGGGACATCGGTTCGTACTTTATTTTGGCCCTTATTTCAGTTCTCTGTTGTGGCTCTGAAAGATCTCCTCGGCGGCCTGAAATGATGTTTGGCCACGGGCAGGTTAACTTAGTGGCAGCTTTGAAAGTTTTGGGGAGGAGGGGATGAGGCGAGAGATGGGAACAGGAGGCTGCCAGGGGAAGAGGGGCTTGCCCGAGCCTCTAGTTTCGGCAGAGCCCCCCTCGGGGTGCCCCGCAGCCCCACGGCCGGGCTCCCCCGCTCCTGCCCTGCCTTACCTCCAGGGGAGATCCCGTCACACCCAAAGGCTCCCGTATGTCCATCGCGATATTCGGCTCCGTTTCTATAAATATGCATGACCCGGGGAAATAAAATAATTTTAAAACCCCCCAACAACCGCAGGTTGACTGAGGCCTGGACGAGGCGGCGAGAGCCGCGCCGGGGAGAGGGGGGCGGCCCCGGCCCCTCGCCGCTGCAGGTGGGGCCGGCCGGGTCCCAGGGCAGGAGCGCCGGCAGCTCTCCCTTCCCCGCAGCCTCCGAGGGAAGATTTTGCTGGTCCCAGTCTTCAAGGGAGAGCCGAGGAGAGGCCGTCCGCCCCTGCCCCTGCCCCTGCGTCCCGGGGCCTCCCCGCCGGGCGCGGAGCGGGGTGGCCATCGCGGCACCCCGGCGTCGGGGGAAGGGGCAGGGAAACGAGAGGCGGAGGGGAAGGCAGCAGTCTCTTAAGGGCCCATTTTGTGCTATTAGGGAGCTGTGGCAGCTTCTCGGCGGGACCGGGGATGACAGTGCATGACGGCCGGGCAGCCCATTATCCCGCTCCCATTGAGGCGCCCTTTCACTCACATGCAAACTCCTTGGCAGAGTCGTTTGTCTCCTCATTGTACTTTATTTAAGAATGCAATGGTTGTCAGGGCTCTTATTCAATTTCAAGATACTTTATTGATGAGCTTTGACTTTTAGCACTTTTCACATGTCAAGAGAAGTCAAGTGTATGCGGCTACGACTTCATTTTATGCTTTGCGCGTTCATACTCTCCACTTTCCGTGGTGGCTCTTGGAATTTCTTTTTCCTGTCCCTTCTCCTTCTTCCCTTTCTTTCCCCCAAGGCTTTTTTTTTTTTTTTCTTTCCCCCCTGTGCAGACTTCCCTCCCCCCTCCCGCCCCCCACCCCCCCACCCCCCGCCCCCCGGACCACTCGCCATAACCGATTGGGACACCCTGAGCTCGGACTGGTGCTCCCAGTGTAACCTTAAATGCATGCGCTGAGGGGTTGCTTTAGAGTTTACTGAGGTGTGTCTTAATAGTCCGGCATTCAACAAATGTACTTGTGGTGTGTGGTCAGAGCAGCAAAGTCATTTACTTACTTTCCCCCTCGAGTTTCTGGCAGCCAGTGCAGGGGCTCCCTTTGCAAAAGGCGGGGGTGGGGGAAGCCCCTTCAGCGGCCGGGCACAAAGCAGCGGCACTGCCCAGCGCCCGGCCGCTGCCCGCCCCCGCCGCAGCCTGCGGGACACCCCCCGCCCCAGCTCCTCCGTGGTGCCTTAAAAAAAAAAAAACACAAAAAACCACACACACAAAAAAACAACAAACCAGCCCGACAGCTCTTAGTCAACAAATGGCACGTGGGAGAAGTTTGTGAGTGTTTGGTAAAGGACTCTTCAGGGCCTTTCACAAGAGCCCTCAATACACAAAGTAAATGGTGTATTTGCTCTGCTCTTTCCCGGCCGGGCAGAGCCTCCCGCGCCCCGGCGCTGGGAGCGGGGAAGGGGGGCTGCCGGCCTCGGGGAGCTCCGGGCGATTCACCGCTGACAAAGCGCCTGTCTCCCAAATATTTATGTCTTTACCATTTGAATGTTATTTTCCCCTTATCTCCATTGTCGGACGGGAGCGAACTGTTTAAATGCAAATTGACCTTTCCCCCCGCGCCCCCCACCACCACCGCCACCACCACCACCCCCCCCCGGCCCCCCCCTCCCGCCTGCCCCCTCCCCCAACCCGACCTGAATTAACGCGCCGGTCCCCGGCGCAAGGGGGGGGGGGGAGCGGGGGGGGGGGGCAAGGAAAGGCCCCAGCTCGGAGGCGGCGGGCGCGGGGCCGGGCGGCGGCGGCGGCGGCGGCTGCCGGGGCCGGGCCGGGCGGCGGGTGCGGAGCCGGAGCGGGGAGCCGGGCCCAGCGCATTCATATTCAAACGGCTGGGCCAATTGAGCCGTGCCGGGCGGCGGGCGGCCAATCGGCGGCGGGGAGGCGCTGGCGTTGCTTTGCATACAGCAATATTTCGTGTGGGAGCGAGGGGAGCATTTGCATGTTGCGGAGTGATTAGTGGGTTTGAAAAGGCAGCCCCGGCTCGGCCGCATTTCCCGCTCTGGTTCAGGCGCAGGGAGGAAGTGTTTTGCTGGAAGATGATGACAGAGGTCAGGCTTTGCTAATGGGCCAGTGAAGAGCAGTGGAGGCGAGGCAGAGACCAAGGCACACATACATTAATACACTTGAACCATCACCAATCAGCATAGGTGTGCTCTGTCTCTCTCTCCCCACTTCACTCACACACTCTTTTATCTCTCGCTCTCCAGTCACTGACAGCCCATTTTATTGTCAATCTCTGTCTCCTTCCCAGGAATTCAAGATCACACAACCAGCAGCTTCAGTGGAGAAAAACTATTTTGCTGGCAACTCTTTTTAAAGCACCATCATTTCAAATCAGTGCGCTCTTAAACTATTGACAGGAGCTTTGACAACAAGACAGGATGCCTCATAAAGGTGAGTCTGCTCATTTCTTCTCCCAACTTCTCCCTCCTTGCATTTTAATATTTAGGCAGGGCTCTCGCTCTCTCCTCCTCTCTTTCTCTCTCTCTCTCTCTCTCTCTCTCTCTCTCTCTCTCTCTCTCTCATATTGCCATTTGCATTCCGGAGAGCTTCCCAGGGAACTTTCCAGCCCAGGAGCTCACAAACTTTCTGCCTTTCACATGAGCCCGTGTCCTCTGGAAAAGCTAAAGCATCTGACCAGGAAACCAATGCCAACACCAGCAGCAGTAATTCCCACGCAGCGTTTGCTGGGCAGGGAGATCACAACCGCCGGTGCCTGTGTGGCCGATGCCGCCGGTACCCCAGCTCGTAGGGGCGGCGGGGCCGGAGCCCGGGTCGGGTCGGGGCCGTGCCTGCAGTCCCGGACAGCCGTCCGGGACTGCAGGCACGGCCCCGACCCGACCCGGGCTCCGGCCCCAAGCCACGCCGAGTGGGAGGGAGGGAAGTAGCGCCTCGTTGCCCCCGAGGCGGCCCCGTCCGCGGCTTCTGCTTTGTGTTTCCGCGGTCTCGGTTAGGGAAGGATCACCCGTGATCGTGGGGAAAAAGAAGGAGCGAGCGGCCGGGAGAGTTGCGCAGGGGGAAAAAAAAAAAAACAAAACCAAACCAAAATAATAAATCACATCCTAGGCCAAGTCAGCTTCCAGGCGCGGTACAGGCGGGGAGCTGAGCGGAGCTGAAGGGCTGTCAGCTTTAATCAGCCACCCGGGGATCTTCCCAACTTGTCCCTAGTGCCGGCAACTTTCCCAGCTCCGGCGCGGGAGAAGCGCCGGGGGCGCGGAGCCGCCCGCACCGCGCACCGCGGGCCCCGCCGGGCGCCCCCGCACCGCCCCGTCCCTCCTCGGCACCGAAGCGCGCCGTGGGGATTTTTTTTTTGCTGCCTTTTTAAATCGATATGCTTTTAAAATATTTTTTCTTTTTTAAAAAACCACCTTAATCTCGCTTATTTCTGCAAAAGGCACGTAGTCGCCCCTTTGATCCCCCCGCCCTGCGATCCCCCACTATAGAAAAGCCTTTTTTTTTTTTTTTTTTTTTTTTTTTTAAGAAGTTGAGAACTCTTCGCCGTGGGAAAAAAAAAAATTCCTCCTGGGAAGCGCAACAATAAACTTGATTCTTTTTCCCCTCGCAAGTGCAATTGGAAAAAAAAATCTGGATTTGAATTTAACCTTGTAACGCTTTGCACAGAGGTGCTGCACGGACGCGCAGAGCAGCAATAATTTCTGAAAAGTTTAAAAACAAACTTTCTCGAGCGATTAAAGGTACCTGGCAGAGGCTATTTTGGAAAATGACAACAACGTCCTAGAGAAGAAAAGTGACTGCATCTTCTCCATCTTAGGGACATAAAATAATAAAAGTGGCCCTTGACAATAAATGTTTATAGCTGCTGACCTTTACCAACGCCTAATCGCAAAGCGATTCGTTTTTATCTTTTTCCCATTTGCCCCGAGAACGTGAAACTTTGTCATCTTAATGTCTAACTACGGTTTCACCGTGAGAGGGGGGAAAAAATGCTATCCGCCATCAGATTATATCAAGATTTCGAGACTAAAAACCGATTTACAGATTAGGCCCGACCCATCAGGACACGGCGAATTGCTTTCCCTTTCTCGCTCGGGAGCCGGCCGCGTCCCGCCGGCCCGGTGCGGGTCCGCAGGTCCCCGCGGGGGAGCAGCCAGCCGGGGCGACGGCGGAGAAGGCGATTTGGCGATCGCGTTGCTTCGGGGTGCGGGTCCGGCGGACCTCGGCCGGGGATGCCGGGCCGGTTGCTGGAGGCGTTAGAGAGTTGCTGAGCAGAACCGCAGCTCCCTCGCCCCACGCCTCCTCTTACCTTGCTGAGGCACTCGGCTATCCTCGCCTTCTATTGTAAAACGCTCTCGGCTGTGTTTGGGGTTTGGTTTGGTTTCGTCGCTTTTTTTCCCCCTGTCTTCCTCGCCTCTCTCTCTTTTTTTTTTTTTTTTTTTTTTTTTTCTTCCCCCCTCCTTTCTTTTAAATCCACTCATTGTCATTTCTGAGGTCCGTGCTGGCAGAGCTGAGGGCTGGAAGTTTAATGGTGGCTTTCTGGATGGCTTCTTTAACCCCGTAGGCCCCACGTTTATGAGTTGTGCGTGAAATATGTGAGGAAATTGTGTCTGAAGAAGTGGGTTTCCCGTTCGGTGTGTGTCTATGCAGACGTGTTTGGTGTATTAAAGGGATGGCTTCACGTTCAGTTCAGCTGAAGGAGATACCGCCACGTCTCCATTGAAGTACAGTGTAGCTTGCTCTGCTGCTAATCAGGTAGCTCTCCAAAGAGCAGTAAATATTTACCAGTTAAAGTCTTCATGCTGCGAGAAAGTACTTGTTTGATGTTTATTTTTATGGATTTAAGATTACTAAAAGCTACTTAATAAATTATACCATGGCTAGTCCTGAATGGGGAAACGTGCCTCTTTGAATTCTCCATCATATGCAGGAAGAGTAAAATTAATATTCATTATAGGCGCAAAAGAAAGAGAATGAGTATTTTTAGGTGAAAAAAAAAAAGGAGAGAAAATGAAGGGTGCGACTATTTCATTATTTTACCTCCTTTTTTTTTAGCAACCCCTTGAATGGGCTCTTTATTGTAATTGTCCCTCCCCAATTGAGCACCCCACTGAGCTGTTGTATCTTTTTACAACCCCTAACAACTCGCACCAGTAACACAATTACCGCCAGATATTTATAACGAGAAATTACTTTTCCATTTTCACCCGCGACGATTTCAAATAAATACATGGGGATGCATAAATAAATAAATAAGTGGCCGGGGAGGGGGGGGGGGGAGGGAGGAGGAGGAAAGGAGGGAGGGAAGGTGGCGAGAGGAGGAGAGAAGGAGCGGGGGGGGGGGGGGGGGGGGAAGAAAAAAAAAGGCGCTGGGGACTGTCCAGTCGCTGGGTCAAGGCAGGCACTAATGAAGGGAGAAGGGGCTTGTTTCTCTGCTCTTTGTAAGTTGGAGGGTTGTTGGTCCGTTGAGTTGGGAAGCTGCGCGGCCGGTTAAGGAGCCTGGGTTTCTGCACTCGGGGTTTGGGTAGAAGAGCAGAATGGAGGCCATTGTTCGCTTTCTGTAGGCTTTGTTTAACAGTTCTCACCCCCTCCTGTTCTTACTTTTTAAAGCAGTGAGGCGAGGTAGACAGCGTGTGTCACAGTACAGTGAAAAAGGGGAAGATCTAAAGACCAAAAAAGAAGTTAATCACAAGACGGGGAGTTTGGGGGAGAAAAAGTTGCTAGTGCCGCGGGGAAAGAGAAAAAAAAATAAATAACTCCAGGAAATACCCGGAGGTAAACATGGAGCCCCGCTCCCAGCACGCAGGGCAGCCGGCGGAGGCCCCCCCCCCCCCGCCCCCGCCCGTGTCCGCGCAGCCCCCGCGCAGCGCAGCGCCGCCCGCCCCGCTCCGCTCCCCCCGGCCCGCGCCCTGCCGCACCGTACACCTTCCCGGCGTCGCTCCGCACTCTTTAATGTACTTCTTCTGCTTTGTCCTAGAGGGAAGACTTTAACTAGTGACACGCAGATGTGCGAGTCCCTAAATTGTATGAGAGGACAGTCCACCCCGCTTTCAGGCAAGTTTAAAAACATGACTTTGGACTCTCTTTGTGATTGTTGTCGCTCCACTTAATACACCACCTCAGCGAAGGGCACTAACGACGAGGCAATACGCCACCTGCATGCAATTAAAACGAGAAACCACTTGGCGGATTGTTTTTCTTAAATATTTTTTTCGCGTGTTAGGGATACATGTGTACATTTTCGCCTTGAGGTATTAAAGCCCCCAAATCCTTAAACTAATCGGGGAAAGACGCCTAAGGATAACAAAGTAAGCCTGTGAGATATTAGCCTCTCTGCAGCTTAACTGTGTGCACTACCTCCCCTGATTAACGCCTATTTTATCACTGATAGACTGCTATAGGCGAGCCCCGTGGGATACTGCTCTATCAGCCCAACATGCAGAACAGTAAGTGACTCCGCGCCCCTTCGCGGCCGCGGAGGGCAGGCGGGGGCGGCCGCGGGCGCGCAGGAGCGGGCAGGCAGCCCGGGGCCGAGGGGTCGCTTTGGGGCGGGGGAGGGAGGAGGCTCTGCAGGGCGCGGTGGCCCCTGCGCGGCCGGGAGCGCCGCCCGCCCCGTCGGGGCGCGGGTACCACCGTGGGCGGCGTGGAGGGGCCGGGAGCGCTGTCACGGCTCCCGAGCCACCGGGGCTTGCCCCGTTCGTGGCCCAGACCCTGGTGTTTGTCCTAACCTGCTCCGCAGTGGGAGTTGGGGCAGGGAAAAGCCACCATCATTCTAGGTGCAGTTCCCCGCCACCTCCTGGTTTTATTTGCTTCCCTATTCTGATGGTTTTCGTGGATTATTAAGGGGGGGTGGGGGAGGGGGAAGGCTTTTTTTGGTGGTTGTTGTCATTGCTGATGTTGTTTAAGACCTCGCCAACGGGCCTGCAAGCTTCTCGGAGGGGAAAGCGATTGCACAACGCGGGAGCGCATGGACACACAGTCGGGCGCCGGGGCTGGCGAGAGGCGGCCTTGCCTTGCGCTCCGGCGGAAGGGGCTACGCGGATGTCGGGAGGACCGGGGGTGAGGTCCCAGCCAGCCCGGAGCAGGCCCCCTCTCCTCGGGATGCGGGGTGGGCTCCACGCCGGAACACCGCGGGGTTGCGCGACCTCGCAAAATCGCGACGGCCGTCGCGATTTTGCGAGGTCGCGCAACCCCGCGGTGCTCCTGCGCGGGGGGCAAGCTTATCTTGCGCGTGTAGCGGCGGCGAGGAGGGCAGGCCGAGTTGCGCGGCCCTTGCGTGGGGCCTCGGCCCCCACCTCAGTGCTTCGCCGGGATCTCACCGGGGATGCGCGACTCAGGGACCCCTTTGTCATCCCCCCGTTAAACCGGTTAATAAGTTGTCCCCGCGTGTGAGGAGCATCAGGAAATACACCGGGTTTGGAGGCTGCTCAGAAAACCTCGGGTGGAGCTGTTTTGGTGGGGTGTTTTTTGGTTTGGTTGTGGGGTTTGTTTTGTTTTGGGTTGGGTTTTTGGTTGGTTGGTTGGGTTTTTTTGTTTGTTTGTTTTTTTTGTTGTGTTTTTTGTTGTTGTTGTTGTTGTTGTTTTTTGTTTTTTGTTTTGTGGGGCCGCTGCGTGCGTGTCCGTGCCATGTATTTTCATTTATCCCGAGAAAAAACTGAGCCTCAGCCCGGAGAGGGCATTACCTGCGCCTCGCAGGGACGGCGGCTGCTGCCCTTGGCCGTGGCGTGCCGCGGGTTTATGGTAATGGGGGAATGCCTTCACTCGGCCGTTTGGGATCGCCACTGCAAAACGCAGAAAAGATATCATTCGGGTGAAGCCTTTATTTTGTTTAAAGGTCGCGGCGGGCTCTTCAGGCTTTGTGTTAATAACTCCTGGGTGTATATGGTGCAGAGCATCCAAATTGACACCATATGTTTTCCTATTAGATGACTAGCAATAGAATACAAGGCGCATAATCATTGCCACTGGGCGAGATCTACACCGCTCTCCAGGGAAATTATATAATGATTAAGGCTTAACCTTTTAAGTGAAACTTTGATTTTGCTTTCTCCGCTGCCATTTTTTATGTCGGCGAGCGTCCCTCCCTGAAATGGGCTCCCCGCACGCATTTATGGGGACGGGGAGGGGGGACGAGGGCTTGGGGGGTGGGGTGTGTGTGTGGGGGGTGGGAGAGCCGCCGAGGGACTGCGCCCCCGGCCGCCCCCCGCCGCCCCGAGCCGGCCCGCCCGCCGGGGCGCAGGCGGGGAGGGACGCGGGGCTCCTCTCCCCGCGGTGGGAAGCGCAGGTCGCAACGCCGGCCGCGCTGCTGGGCCGGGGCGGCAAATTCCCCAGCCCCGATGTCACTTTGAATCCATTGCGCGGGGAGCGCGCCCCCTCGGTTGTGTCCGCGCAGAGCCCCCGGCTACCTCAAACCGCAGCCTCCCTCGGAGGGAGAGCGAGTAGAGTTCAATCTAGTCTGAGTGATATCCAAATGCGGACAGAAAGGGTCGTTTTATCATGCTACTATTTGTCGTGACGATGCAATTTTCAAAAGCAGAGTACTGTCATAAAGTGACACGCCTGCCACAAGTGCTCCAACTGATCTTTTCAATTAGCCTTCCATGCATGATCCGGGGCGACTTCCGCCTATTTCCAGAAATTAAGCTCAAACTTGACGTGCAGCTAGTTTTATTTTAAAGACAAATGTCAGAGAGGCTCATCATATTTTCCCCCTCTTCTATATTTGGAGCTTATTTATTGCTAAGAAGCCTGGGCTCTTGGAGTCAATTTATCAGGAGGCTCCAAAGAGAGGAGAGCGGAGAGCGCGTAGAGCAGAGCTTCTCCAGGGAGACTTCCTCCAAAGCCTGGAGCTTCAGGTTGGGCACTGGCGAGGCAGCCTCTCGCTTTGCTTTTGGCGAAGCGAGCTGCGGCTGTGCGGATGCAGGCAGGCTTGGTTGGGGTTGGGGTTGGTTTGGGTGGGTTTTGTTTTGGTGGGGTGGGTTTTTTTGTTGTTTTCTTTTTTTGGTGGGGAGGAAAAAAAAAAAAAAAAGGCCAAGCAAGGAAGCGACCCAAGGCGACGCAGCCCGCAATATTCCGGGCTTTTGGGCTGGGTTTGGGGGTCCGCCGGTGCCGCGGGTTTCGCTGACGGGGAGTGCCGGCGAGGGCGCCTTTCGGAGTCGCGGTGGCTCCCGGGGAGCGGCGGGCGAGGACGGCGCCGGGGCCGGAGCCGGGCCGGGCGCGGTGGCCCCTGAACGGGCGGAGCGGAGCGGCGGTGCTTGCGCGGTGCTGCGCGGCGGGGCGCGGAGAGGAGCGGCGCGCTGCCTCGCTCGTTCCGCGGGCTCTGCGCGGGAGCGGAGGGTGCTATGGTGGGCGCTGTGCTTCTCGCAGGTCACAGCGGCGTGAACCAGCTCGGCGGGGTGTTCGTCAACGGGAGGCCGCTGCCCGACTCCACGCGGCAGAAGATCGTGGAACTCGCTCACAGCGGCGCCCGGCCCTGCGACATCTCCCGGATCCTGCAGGTGAAGGCGGCGGCGCCCCCCGTCCTCCCACCGCTCCGCTCCGCTCCGCTCCAGAGCCGCTTTGTCCACCGCTGGCCGCCCGGGCGCTAATTGCCGACCCCCCCACACCCACCCACCCACCATCACCGCCACCACCACCCGCCTTCCAGCCTAATAAAACGATCCATCTGCTTATCTCGATTGTTGCTGCAAATAGACCTTTCTACGCGTATATTTATATACACACCTTTTAAAATATTTTAAATTTTTTTCTTTTGTTCCCCTTTATTTCCATCCGGTGATAACCTGCACTCTCGTTACAGTTAGTTCGCTGTAATAAACTGAATTATACGGCTCAGCATAATTCCAGTTTCCTCTCCTTCCCCCCTTCCCCCCGTATTTACTTATGATTTTGTGAGATCTGTATGCATTTGGCGTGGCTTACTGCTTTTTTATTTTTACCTTTTTTTTCTTCTAAAAAGCAAAAAAAAAAAAAAAGAGGAAAAAAAAAACCCTCAAAGCCACGCTGTTTTAGCCCGAAATCTGTCTTTACGGACACTAACGCGATCTGGCGCAGCTCAGGGGTACTTTGTAAATGTAGGTCTCGATAACCCCTCACTCACCCTGTCCCCCGCAAGTACTCTGTCTAAGAGCAGTGAGGACGATGGAGACTAGTCTGGCTTAGCTATTGTTCACATGTAAGGCGTATTTTAACGTTGATACTAAAGAATTACGTTTTGACCAGATTTTTTTTTTCTTCCAAATGTTTTTAAAGTATCACTTTTGTAGAGGGTAGGGCCACGAATGTGTTTTTTTTTTTTTTAAAGAAAAAAAAAAAAGACTCTCTAAGTAAGTTCTCATACCATTTAAGGTATATTTTTGTGTTATAGACCCATGCAGATGCAAAAGTCCAAGTGCTGGACAATCAAAACGTAAGCTTGTCATTGTTTAATGCATACTTAAACAATTTTATTTTTGTCTTGAAATTATTAATAATGTGATTTTCTGTCCGCTTCCCTATCCAGGTGTCGAATGGATGTGTGAGTAAAATTTTGGGCAGGTATTACGAAACTGGCTCCATCAGACCCAGGGCAATCGGAGGTAGTAAACCGAGAGTAGCGACTCCAGAAGTTGTAAGCAAAATAGCGCAGTATAAACGAGAGTGCCCCTCCATCTTTGCGTGGGAGATTCGAGACAGATTACTATCAGAGGGGGTCTGTACCAACGATAATATACCCAGTGTAAGTTCATGAAAAAAACCTTCCTGTGTGCTGTGTACAATGCTGGGTAGCCGTAGCGAGCCTCTGCTTCCTTTGTTTTGATATCAGATGAGAGGATAGCAGGTTCACATCATTTGCATGTGGCAGGGTCAGAGCATTTTTTTCATACAGAATCTGACAAATGCCTTTAAGGAGGGAAAAAAAAAATATAAAAAAATGCGGGTCACCCCTGCGCCTGGCGCCTCAGGACTGCGAGCATCAGTCGAAGCCATCACTCTGGTTTTGCAGGGTTGGGTTTGGGGCTTTTTTTCTTTCTTTTTTTTTTTTCCTTTTCTCCTTTTTTTTTTTTTTTTTTTTTTTTTTTTTTTTTTCCCCCGTGGTTTGTTTGTTTGTTTGCACCACCACCAGCAGTAAGCGAGTCGGGGCGGCTGGGACACGGCGGTACGGGGCGGCCGCAGCGCGCAGCCGGCGCTCGGGGAACCCCTTGACTTGCGCCCAGGTCGAGCCGCCCGCAGCGCGGAAGGGGCGCGGAGGGGCGCGGGGGTTGCGCGGGTGGCTCGCGGGGAGCGCGCTACCGCACTACCATTGCCTTTCCTGTCCTTTGCCTTCCAGGTGTCGTCGATAAACAGAGTCCTACGCAACCTGGCTAGCGAAAAGCAACAGATGGGTGCCGACGGGATGTACGACAAGCTAAGGATGCTGAACGGGCAGACGGGGACCTGGGGCACCCGGCCCGGCTGGTACCCCGGCACCTCGGTACCCGGGCAGCCCGCCCAAGGTAAGGGACGGCCCGGCCGCCGCTCGGGGCGGCCCGGTTCGGCTCGGCCTCGCCCGGCGGAGGTGGCCCCGCCGCGGGTCCCCCTCGCCCCCTCCCCGACCGCCTCCGTGCGGAGGGCGCTGGGCGGCTTCCTGAGGGCAGGGGCTGAGGGCGTCCCTCCCGCCGGCTCCCCGGGCAGCTGCGGGCAGGGAGGGGGGCGGCGGGGTCCCGGCGGGGTCCCGTCCCCGTCCCGGCGGCGGGCAGGGGAGCCCGGGAGCGGCCGCGGCTCCAGCCGCGTCCGACGAGCTGCGGTGCCGGCAGCCGGGCGGGCTCCGGGGCTGGTCCTTAACCTCGCCCGTCAGCTCGGTAATTAGGGCTCCTGCTCCCCGCCTGGGCCGCCTTCCGCGCCGAGGTCTCCAAAGCCGAGGAGATCGGTAACTATCTCCGTAGGGCTGATTATAGTTCCTCCTCAATGGACCCGAAAGAACTTTGTAAATATAGGAAACTGTTTATCCTGAAGATTAATAGGTATTTGTTGTAGGAATGACAAGGGGATAATATGAAGGATAATGGGATGTTACGTTACATACTTAAGATGGTTAATGGCTTCTTTTTGAATACGGGCTCTGTTGAGGCTCGGCTCTCTCCCTGGCTGTGGTCATTCCTTTAGAAGAGGTGTCTATATACAACAACCTGCTTTTTGTTTTCACCCCGCAAGGAAAAAAAATCGGTAACAGTGTGCGGAATATCTGGTACAAAGGATGTTTCTGTCACACGCAAGAATTTGTTATGGGAACAATTCTGTCGCTATGTAATTGCTCATTAGAGATCGTTTTGTTTCTCATTAAGGCGACATGAATAAGC
This sequence comes from Leptosomus discolor, assembly GCF_034619465.1. Lineage (NCBI taxonomy): Eukaryota > Metazoa > Chordata > Aves > Leptosomiformes > Leptosomidae > Leptosomus > Leptosomus discolor. The sequence goes on along the minus strand of NC_141402.1, from coordinate 19,429,881 downwards.
GTCTAGTTGAAGGAGACAGCTGTAGAAATGTTCCACAGGAGACCTCTGGACACGATATGGCACCGCTTGCCAATTAGACATGTCAGTTTTAAGAGAAGAAAACAATCTATGAAGGACACTAGAAAGATAGAGCGGAGCCCTCGCTTCCCCCCACCCCCACTTTGGTGGTTTGGTGGGTGTTGTGGTTTTTGTTTTTTTTTTTTTTTAATTTTGTTTTGCCCCACGTCCCCCCGTCGGGGCTGGGACGGCTCCTACCGGCAGCCTCCCGCCGGCTCGCCCCTACCTGCGAGCGCCCGGGGCCAGTCGGGGGCCGCCCCTGCCCCGCTGCCGGCACCCCTGGCCCGTCCCGGGGCCGCCCGGCCGGCGTCGGGGCGCCCGTCCTTCCTCTGCCCCGCACCCGAGACCCAAACCGCGGAGCGGTGCGCGGCGGAGAGGAGCGCGCTTTCCGCCCGTGCGGCTCCAAACGGCCCGGGCGTCCTCCTTTCCCCCCGGGTTGGTTTGTTCTTATTTGGTTTTCTATTTTTATTTTTATTTTTTTAAAAAAAAAGGAGTTAAATGGAGAAATTTAGGGCGCCCCCCTGCCTGCCCTCCCCGCCGCAGAGTGGTGCTCCCGGACCCAGCTCCGCACGGTACCCGCGGGTGCGGTGCGGCGCGGTACGAGCGCACCTGGGGCCAGGCGGCCCTTGGCCGCCCCAGCGCAGCGGCGGAGGCGCCTGTGTCTGGGGGGGGGGCGGGTGTCTTTGGAGCTGCTGGGGGCTTGTGGTGACCCCTCCCCGTGGCGTGGGGATGAGCGCAGTTTCCGCGGGGGAGCTCGGGCCGGAGCGTGGCGGAGCGGGAGGACCGCGGGAGCCCTCTCCCAAATTGCGGCTGAAATAAAGCGGTGCGGAGCGGTGCGGAGCGGGGCAGGGCTGGCTCGGGCCGGGGGTGCGTGTGTGCGGCAGGCGAGGCGAGGGGGAGGCAGGCAGGCACTTAAAACATCCGCATGGCAAAATTAAAATTAATAAAATGGATTTCCTCTGGAATATTCATGCTCCCTCTAATGTTTTTCCCTTGCAGGGGTATGTTACTGGATTTTAAGAGTCCATTACTCAAAAAGCATAAGGCGAGGTTAGGTCTCAGAGGGGTACAAATATGGTCTCAATCTGATAAACGCCATGCAGCAGTGAATAAAATAATGGATACATGAGGGCTGACAGAACAAAAAGAGACATCTCTATCCGGGAGAAATTCTCTAGTGATTTAGTGGTTTTAGGGATCACCGAGACACTGTTTCTTATCTTTTTTCTCCCCCTCCCTCTCTTATAAGACTAAAGCCTTCTATAGGATTTAGACACTTTCTCTTTCAACAGATGCTACAATGTTTTGATCCCAGTTCTATAGCTGAGAGGTGCCGCAATTGGTTTGCTATCTTTTTTTGCTTGTTTTCCGCCTCACTGATTAAGACACTAAGAAACTAAGGAATGATTTTATTTCCCAGCGTCTTTTTTTTTTTTTTTTTTTTTTTTTTTTTTTTTTTTTTTTTTTTCCAGGAAACAAATCCTATACCCAGCGTCAGATGGTCTGGCTATAGGATAATAGGGACGGACATTCACTCGCTTTCTTACGGATTAGGTCTGGAAGGTGGAACAGCCCTATTGAGATCGCTTCTTTTAGCTTGCCTTTTTTTTTTTTTTTTAAATAAATAAGGGGGGTCATTCTAAAAAGGAGATATCTTAATTGTCCCGCGCGGGGGTTTTAAATAATAATAAGCGAGTTTAACTGTAGGTGAAGCTTCTAGCTGGCTCAGAGGTTTGGGGCGGAGATGGGGAGCGCACCGAGACGATGTTGCAAAAAAAAAAAAAAAAAAAAAAATCTGCAAAAGTTTAAAAATAAGGGGCGGGGGGGGGGGCAAGGGTCAAGGGGGGCGCCCAGTTCGGGCCGGCCCTGGAAGGACGGGCGCGCCCCGCGGGTGCCATCCGCTCCGCGGCTGAGGCAGAGCGCGCTGCCGATCCCCGACGGCGCGGCGGAGTGGCGGCGGTGGGGGGGGGGGGGGGGGGCGGCCGTGCGTCCGTCCCCGCGGCCTCTGGGCAGCTTCCCCCCCCCCCCGCCCGGGTCCGTGCCGGTGCGGCCGGTGCGGACAGTGATGGATGAGGGCGGTGGCGGAGGTTAGGCGCGGCCCCCGCGGCGGGCGGGCGCGGCCCCCGGCGCTGCCACCAGCGCTTGGCAGGGCGGCTGCCCCGCCGCGGCGGCCTTCCCCGGGCCCGGCGGCTTTGTGTGCCCCTGAAAGGCAGCCCCCCCCTCCCGCCACCGGCTATTCACCCGCCGCCGGCCGCCTCAATGGGGCTGCGGCCGCCCATATGGTGACCACGGCCGCTGAATCCCTGTGTTTAAATGGGGGAGAAAGTTCGGGTTTTAAAACATTTCAAAGTGGTTGAAAGGGTCCCACCAGATCCTGTCACAATTCCACCCGAGCTTTGAAGGCCGGGGCCATTGTTCGCCGATTATAAATGATATTACTTTAAAGTTGATTTCCCACAATATTTAAAGGATGTAGCGGGAGTGTCGCTATTTATTTTTGGCGTAACTTTTCAAGGGAATTAGCATAAGTAGCCCATGCGTCCCTCATCCCGTCTCCCCCTTTATGCGACATCAAAACGCCTCGAAAAATATGCTTTGAAAGGAGAGGGAGAGCTAATTTAGGGACAACGACTTCTCTGCCTCGACAGAAACGCCCGTTCCTTCGGCCCCCGGCAGCCCGGGGTGCCTGCAGAGCCCCGCAAAGCCGGCCGGACCCCGGGCCCATCCTAGCGACCGCCCCAAAGGAGAGCACAATGAAACTTTCCCCTGTTTAATGACAGAAATTACATTAAAAGTGGTGGAAATGCCCTAATTAAAAATGTACCGCTTAAATGATATGCCAGACGTTCAGCTGCAGAATAGCGTATTTAGCTAGTTAGTGAACTCGCTACTATTTCTTTTAAAATTACATGTTAAAATTTTAAAAGAAATCTTACTTTTCTCTGGTGCAACACATTACAAAGAATGGACAGTCCTTTTATCTAAATATAAAATTCCATTTTCAGCAATTATAGCCTGTTCTTGGTGATGATATAATTACAGCTGTGCTCAGTAATAGGTGTCAAGGCAATGCACACTCATACAATAGTTGAATAAAACTGCAGAACAATGCAGGCACTTCTAAATTCACAACCTTTAAAATGAAATTGACTGTGCAGAATTCAAATAAAAACTGGATAAATATTTTTTAAAAAAGATTACAAGCTTGGTTTGGTTTCTTAATAGCATTTTCTGCAAACCTATCAACATCTAATTGATTAGATAGGAATTACTGATTATAGATAATCTGAAATACTGAACATCACTATTTTAAATATAGCAATAGGTAAATAAATGCAGCAGACAGAGCAGACTGCCATGGCACTTTAGCAGCAATTCATGGAAAGAATCACTTTCAGGGGAAAGTATTTTAATGCAGGTTTTATTTCAGAGTAAAAACAAAATGAAATTAAGACCAGGCAATCGTAATTCCTCATCTCCGATGTTTACGATAACGCTGGAAACTGAAATGTTTCCGTGTTACCTGTGTCATTAGCGCAACGTTGCTTTGATACCAGAGACGTTTTTAAGGGAGGGTGTCAGCAAACATGGCCGAACTTGTTTCCAGCTGTCTTATTTCTCTGATAGGGATCTTAAAACAAGGGTACCTGCGTTTCACTTTCTGACTCTTGGTTCCGCAGATGGCTGTCCGCAACAGGAGGGAGGAGGGGAGAACACCAACTCCATCAGCTCTAATGGAGAAGATTCAGATGAGGCCCAAATGAGACTCCAGCTGAAAAGAAAGCTGCAGAGAAATAGGACATCCTTTACCCAAGAGCAAATCGAAGCCCTTGAGAAAGGTGAGTGACATTTTCCTACGGCTGAAGCAGAAGAGAAAAGCAAAATGTGCCATGGCTATATTAAGAGCTGATCGGAAGCATGGCATTCATGTTCCTTACATATATGCATATATTGTAAGTCCATGGCTCCCTCCATGCTCTTTTATTCACTGAGCTCCAAATATTCATCAATGGCTGTGGTATGCACCGAAATCTGTTAAAAGGCCTTCAAAGGGAACCTACTCAGGGCACAGATCACACTGAAACGTTGGTGTTACACCCCAGGCTCCTCTCTTGGGGGATAAATGTCCTCCTGCCGACTGTGCCGTGTCCCCGGCTGGGCCGCGCTGCCGTATGCCGGGAAGGCAAGCGCAGGCAGCTGGGGCTGGCAGCAGCCCTCTGTGCCTGCCCCCACGCTCGCTCGCCATCCCCAGCGCTGCCACTGCCCCAGGCTGGGAGCAGGTGCCCTTTTCCCTGACCGGCCTGGGTGCACCTCGCCTCTGACCCGCTGCAGATCTTTGTTCTTATTTTCTGCTGTTATTTAGCAACATGCCATTTCACTTCTTGGTGACAGGGTCAGAGCTGCCTTGGGGATCCCCTCAGCGGAGGCAGAAGCCCTCACTGCTTCTTGAAAGATGCAGCATTGCGCCCAAGCCTGCCTATCCCCTTAGTGATACTCCCCAGCAGGCAAGACATCCTCTTTCCGAACACACACACACACACACGCACACACACACACACACAGAGAAAGCTCAGCTTTGATGTTTCTTAAGAGCATTTAGAGCATAGGCAGCGCAGGAATGACTCTGACTTTACAGTCGGCCACATTAACTCTTTGCAACTAACACAACAATATTTCCTTCTGCAGAATTTGAGAGGACCCATTATCCCGATGTGTTTGCAAGAGAGAGACTAGCTGCTAAAATAGACCTGCCTGAAGCAAGGATACAGGTACTGAGTTGCCGTGCAATTATGACTATTATTATTTTTACCATTAGTATTCTAATTTTGTTATTCCTGGCTTCTCAAAGCACAGGGCAGCCCCTATTTATGATTGGGTATTTGTCCATCTCCCCCTTCAGGAAAATAACAGCAGCTGGGGTTTGCTTTCGCATGCTGCTTTGCTGTGCTGCAAGCCAGCTTTCTATCAGCACAGCCCTGAGTTACGTGGGGGAGGCCCCATGCCTCTAGTCCTTGTAAGGTCACTCACGTCTCTCAAACACTATATTTCCAGGTATGGTTTTCTAACAGAAGGGCCAAGTGGAGAAGGGAAGAGAAGCTGAGGAACCAGCGAAGACAAGCCAGCAACACTCCCAGCCACATTCCCATCAGTAGTAGTTTCAGCACAAGCGTTTACCAGCCAATCCCACAACCGACCACCCCCGGTAATGCCACCAACCCGCCCACGTTCATCCATCCTCTTGGGAAAATGAGACTCTGAGACTGTATCGCTGACTGTAGTTGTGGTTAAACTAATGTGTTCATCTATCTGTCTATTCTATTATAGTTTCCTCTTTCACATCAGGTTCCATGTTGGGCAGAACGGACACGGCGCTCACAAACACGTACAGCGCGCTGCCGCCCATGCCTAGCTTCACCATGGCCAACAACCTGCCTATGCAAGTAAGTCCGGTGCTGCTGCCATGGCACGATGCTCCCTTAGGACTCAGCAGCCCCCGGGGTGTGACAGAGCATGGGGGGGGGCCCTTCCACTACAGGATGGGGTGGTTACAGACCCAAACCACGTTGCAGGGAAATCGGCACCAAAGGCTTGCTCGGCATCTGAAAACGTGCTCTATTTGGGAGAGTCACAAGGGAAAGGGCACTATAAGACCCTGTGCTCGACCAGCACTTTTCCTGAATTTTAAAAGAGAAAGGTCCTCAAATTCACAAGGCAACAAATCTGGGATAAAAACCCCCTTTTTTGGGGGGGAAAAAAAAGAGCCCGCAGTTAACCTATGGAACTCACTGGTGCAGTATTGTGGAAATTGCTGCCTGGATGAGCTGCTGGAGGGATCTGATCTTCTTGGTGTAGGTAATGTGGCGGCAGCACATTAGGAACACCTGAGAGAGGGAAGGATGTGATTAGCATCAGTGGTTATGCCAGCTAAGCCAGAATTGCAAGAGCTGTCAATCCTCATGCCTGAAAGCATTAGCTGATCACCAGCTGGGTTAGGAAGAAATCTATTCCTTTGGGGTCTGTTTCTATAGACCTTTCAGATGCAAAATTCCTCCTTTTTTAATGGTGGGGTTGGCCTAGGAAGGTGCTGGCCAATTACGGGAGTTTTACAGCTTTGTCTGAGGCACACAGCATTGACCACTGCTGGAGACAAGCGAGCAGATTAGAGAGCCTGACTCCTTCACTGCGGCAATTACTATGTTACTAATTGCTGAACCAAAATTAACCAAATAAAGTTAGAGTCTCGCAAGTCTGCGGAAAGAAATGACGTTGGCTAGGTCGCTATTTCGTGACGTTGGAGGCCGGCAGCACTGTTCCCGGCAGCGGGCTGAGAGTAGATGACAAAAGATCAAAAGGCTGATACGGGAGGGGACCCTTGGGAAAGCAGGAGGCCCCTGATTCACTGCCAGCCACTTGGGCAGGGACCTGGCACGTGTCACCTGCTCTGTAAAGACCTGCCTACGTGGCCACCATGGCGTGATGGCCATGCGATGTCGGAGCAGGAGGTTTGGCGGCCGAACCATCAGCATCTCCCTGCGGATGTGTGGCGCGTTGCTGGTTCTCCCAGAGCACAGCGTGTGTGCTTAGCGAGTGAGGCTGTCAGTATCTTTGGAGATGGCATGCGTCAGGGATGTGCAGACGGAGGAAAGACGTACAGCGTCGAGTCTCGTGCATCCGGAATGGGAATTACTCATCCCACTTCCTGCTCCCCTGCTGCCTCCCTGTGTTGGGGCTGCACTGGTCCCTACTCTCCTGGCACCCCAGAACAGGAGTTGCCCCTGCTTGGTCCCTCCCTGGCACTGTGCCACCCCTCACCACCTGCCCCCAGCTGCTCTCCCCCCTGGCAGATGGGGTTTTAGGGGTTGGAGTTCAGGTAAATGGAGATGTCTGGACCCCTCCCCGCCCCGGATGCTGCTGGCATGGGTTTGAGGTGACTGCGGTGCTGACGGGGGATCAACGCACATGGATGTGTGGGGTTGGGGTGACCGAGGCTCTGAAGGGGGATCAACACACCCGTTGATCCCCCTTCAGCGCCTCGGTCACCCCAACCCCACACACTGTGCATGTGTGCAACACGCTCGCAGATGCACGACCAGCCTGTGTGCCTCAGCGGAGTAATTTTCAGCTACACTCCTAATAGTTCTTTGTTACACCACCACATGTAAGGTAAGATGCTAGCCCTGCCTCTGGCTGCACATGGCATGAGACATCTTTCTTCTGCATAAGTACAAACAAGGTCAGGGCTTAGGCTTTGGTTCCTTGGCTTAGCATCTAGATGTCGGGACCTGCTCACCAAACATTTCTGAAAAGGCGCTGGTGACCATCCACATTGTTTCTGTAGACCAAAAAAACTCTGGGAGGAGGCTGCTTGGTCGAGCTCCTAAATAGGGCTTCACATCTAGGTCCCTGAATTTGAAACTGAAGCTCATTTTTGCTTGTGCACGCTGCTTCTGAGGGCTGGCACACCCACCCAGAAGAGCGTGATGCCGTGTTTACCTCCGCCAACGCTTAACGCTGTTCTGTCCTTTGCTCCCATAGCCCCCGGTACCCAGCCAGACCTCCTCCTACTCTTGCATGCTGCCCACCAGTCCATCGGTGAATGGACGGAGCTATGATACATACACCCCTCCTCACATGCAGACACACATGAACAGCCAGCCGATGGGCACCTCTGGCACCACTTCCACAGGTGAGTGGCCCCGCGCTCCCCTCGCCTTTCTGCCAGCGTGGCTTCCTTGCTCCGGCCATCAGGCTTTTCTCCCCATCGCTGAGAGCGGTCTCTCTGTCAGGTTTAGTAGCTGCCAAACCAGCCAGAAGATGAAAATGTATAACCTTGCGGGCTAGAGCAGAAAGTCTGATTTTTAAGCTGCTGCTGGAGGGGTAGATGAAAGACAGCTGATTAACAGAGGTGCCATCTGAATAGCAGTGCAGCGGAAAGCTCTTCAGTGAGGCCCCCATCCCACAAAATCTCCTCTGTGTAGTTAATTTCTAAAGCAGCATGTATTTTGTCGTTAAATTCCAGCAGAGATACTCACACCTGCGAAGTTAGGTGTACGTGAAAGTGTTTGTAGGACCAGGCGTGTTTTTACTGTGTCAGAGGCTGTTTTTTGCTAAAGGTTTGAAGTTATTGAAAAGGCAGGTAACCTGTAGAAATATTAATCTATGCATAAGAAGGCAAAAAAGGGTAAATGTCAGCATAAGCAGGAGCAAGCTAGACACATTTAAAACTAATAGAAACGTTCAGTGTATTTTGGGCTGAATTCCCAACTGGTACAAATGAGCCGAGGCTTTGGCATTTATCTCAAAGCATGACAGTTTATTTATAACAACAAATCAGTGAGATGTGCATAGGTTTTAAAAATACATACCCCCCCTCCCCGATTCTGCAGGCTGGTAGATGGCGAGATTTAATACTTACTGGAATACAAGCACAAATTTGTGAAACTGTAAAGCAAAAATTGTGCTATGTATAGAAAAACTAAAATATCCATTTCCCCCCTCAATTTTCAGGTCTCATTTCCCCTGGAGTGTCAGTTCCAGTTCAAGTTCCTGGCAGTGAACCTGATATGTCTCAATATTGGCCAAGATTACAGTAAAACATGTGTTAATTCTGTAAATGACTATATGGACAACAGTTGGATGTTCAGCAGTATTTTATAAAGGAAGAATGGCTCTCAGAGTACTTCTGTACTGCAACTGTGCCCTATGCTGTAACACATGGAAAAGACTTTCACATGGACCTTTGTACACTGAAGGCATTATATCAGTTGGAACAAATCTTCATTTTGGTATCCAAACTTTTATTCATTTTGGTGTATTATTTGTAAATGGGCATTTGTATGTTATAATGAAAAAAAAAAGAACAATGTAGACTGGATGGATGTTTGATCTGTGTTGGTCATGAAGTTGTTTTAAAAAAAAAAAGAAAAGGAAAAAAAAAAAAGAAGCCATGATCAACAAGCTTTGCCACGAATTTAAGAGTTTTATCAAGATATATCGAATACTTCTACCAATCTGTTCATAGATTATGGATTGATGTTCCAAGTTTGTATCATTCCATTGCATATAATTAAACCTGGAACAATACGCACTAGATTTATGTAAGAAAAATATCTGTTGGTATTTCCAAAGGTTGTTAACGGCTGAAGCTATGTGCAAACAGGGGTTAAGAGAGAACTTCGATGAAGAAAAGAGTTTGATAGATAAAAGGTAGATTGTGTCTTCGATATAATCCAATTTGTTTTATGTCGAAATGTAAGTATTTGTCTTCCCTAGAAATCTCCCAGAATGATTTCTATAATAAAGTTAATTTCATTTATATTTGACAAGAATATTCTATAGATGTTTTATACACATTTTCATGCATCATACGTTTCTTTTTGGTCGGCAAGAGTTAATTGTTCTTAGATATAGTTGTACTACTGTTCACAGTCCAATCATTTTGTGCATCTAGAATTCATTCCTAATCAATTAAAAGTGCTTGCAAGAGTTTTAAACTTAAGTGTTTTGAAGTTGTTCACAACTACATATCAAAATTAACCATTGTTGATTGTAAAAACCATGCCAAAGCCTTTGTATTTCCTTTATTATACTATTTTCTTTTTAACCTTATAGTGTGGTGTTGCAAATTTTGTTACTGTGTTAGGTTAATCTCATTAAGTTTTATTTTGAATTTATTTTCAGTTTTCAATGAGGAGGGATTCTTAAGAAACGTTTTTATAGACGTTCAGCCCTTCCACCAGCCTGTAATTTGGGCTAACAAAAAGAAGATAGGTTCACGTATCTAATTGCAGCTGAGAGCAAGAGGAGGTTGTTTATTTAGCTCGGGTTTCTGGGGATGCTCTAAATGAACTCCAGAATCCAGCAGAATTTCCAGTGGGGAGTTTGCATTGTGCCAGTCAGTGGTGGAGATGCGATGCATGCCCGTGCCTATCTGATGTAATTCTACATAAAGTACACACAGACAGATATACACCCGAATATACATGCCTGACTTCTAAAAATTGGTTTTGTTAGGATGCTTAAAAAGAGAAAAAACCCCAACCCAGCTGTGTTTTTAACAGGCTCTTTGGGAGAGTGAATACCATCTCTTTATATTGCCACACAGCACAATCTTAGTGTAATTTTCCATTGAACTTGTAACCTGGTTAATACCTCAATGCGCTTTGTGTGAGGGTTGTTAGTGTGGGCGTGGGTGGAGAGCTGCATGTCAAGGAATAATGAGAGAAGACAAATCAACAGGCAACAACAATGCGAGCTGGGACTGGCTAGTGAAAGCTAAAGGCCTTTAGTCACTGGCAGGGAAATCTAAACATTCCCATATCTATGAAGCTGGCTCATTGTGGTGCAGTTGTTACTTGCGATGCTGTGCTGAAAAAGGGATCTCACGATTAAAAAGCCAACGCGCGGGGAGTTTTGAGTCAAAGCACAGGCATCACAAGCAGCCTTTGTAAAGCAAAGATACTATCTAGGCTGGTTATGTTTTCCTTTCGGCATATTTGTCACCGCAGATAACACTTCACTGTAAACTTGGAGTAGCAGAGTTGTGGTGCCGAGGTAGTCGCGGCGCTGCAGACGAGATTAAATGCACGTAAACTCCGAATCCTTTAGGGACAAAGGGCAGCTTCGCTCAAAGCACAAGACGATAGTTAATGCAATCAACAGCCCAAAGCAGCAAAAATGTGCAAAAACATTAGATTAAAATCTTTCTTTTTAATTGATACTGGTCAGTTGCAAGTATAGTTGTTACACCAGCATTAAGTAGTTTTAATTACCTGGAAGCTGTCCGTTGGCAAATATTAATGAAACATGGATTTTTTTTTTTAAATTTATATATATTTTTATCAGACATGCACATTATATAAGACACAAATAGATTGCATTAGACACCACAACAGGCTGGTCCTTTCTCACATAGCTAAATCAATTCTGGGAACAATTAATTACAGGTACAAACCCAGCATTTATACAGCCACTTAGTGTGTTTATACCTACTAATGCAGTTTGTTATCTAAATGCCAACTTTTGCTCAACCAGGAATGGAAATGAGCTTCCCATCCTTTCCTCCCTCGAGAGCTTTTGTGCCGCGGTTGCTGTTTCTGCAGGTGCCGATACGCAGGCAGCGGAGCTCCCGGTAGCTCTTTCCTGCCCTTCCCGGGTTTTCCCGGCCATGCAGCTCCACCGCCTGTGGTCCAGCCGCTGGTGGCCTCCGTCGAGCCATCACCAGCCCTCTACACCCCTTCTGAAGCCTTCTTCAGGGCAGGCTGTGCTGCGGGGCTGCAGCCTTCCACAGCCCCACACCTCTGCAGTCGCAGCAACGCTATAGAGCAGTTGTGTGCACGGATGAACCTTGAGCTTATTTTGGTGACAGGCTAGCTAGCCGCGGCGGAGAGGAGATATTTCTGGCTCACTGGCTTGTTATTGTGTCCTATGGAAGGAGGTCGACGGGGAAGAGTCCCTGGATGGCTGCACATCGGGAAGAAGTTAGGGCATCTGGTCCCCAGAGCGTTGCTTGCCTTGAAGAGCTGCTGCTGTGCGTGCTGGGGGCTCTGCGGGTTACAGGCAGCCTTGCACCGCACAGCGCGTCCGCAGCCCCGTCAAGAGCCTTTTCCCCAGGGTGGGTCGGGGCGCGGGGCCGAGCGTGCAGGGGCTTCCATGCCTGAGCACCAGTGCCAGCTCCCGGTCACTTGCTGGGGGCCAGGCAAGGCCCCAGGGCGGCCCCAGTGCCCAAGTGGCCTTGGAGCGCTGCTGCAAAGGGGCGAGGGGGTTGTGTGCGGCTGCGTGGGGACGTGCTGCCTCGCCAGACACTGCTACCAGCCACGTAAGTGGGAAATGAAAATCTTCAGCATGCTCTGAACAGCCTCTAATTCCCATTTTCATCCTCTTTCTTCTTCTAGAGCTGTATTACTTACCAGGATTGAAATCTGCTGTAATGCATTGCTCAGTGTAACACAACAATTTCCAAGGGTCTCCTCCTTTTACCACTGAAATTAGTGGGAGTTTTGCTATTGATTTCAATAGGAATGAGACATTTCTGTGCATTTGGTTAAAATGTATTTCATAATAACACCTTATACTTTATTTATAAGCCCCTCCTAAGGCATTTCACAAATTATAGTCACACAAGAATTGATGTGTGAGCGCTGTCTTAATAACACTGTATTTTGTATTTCAAATATTGTGTTCTAGATACAATATTTACATTTACAAGTGAAAAGGCTGCTAACCTAACAGTTATTGTTCAGAGCAGACAGATGATGAGCCATACATGCTGATGGCGAAGCAGACATGCATGCAGTGACATACGTGTTGGAATTGCCTTGCACTCTGCAGATACCGGTTTTAATTGTTTTTAAAAGGTAAGCATGAGTCAGTGTGTGCCCTGCTCCAGGAGGCGGAAAGAGCTGCTTTCTCACCCAGGCTGTAACACAGAAGGGCGATTTCACCACTTCTCTTCAACTAGGTTTTTTAAGTCATAAAGTGAGCAAAATGCCCCCGTAGGCTGGTTTACTTTAGGCAGCCTAACACGGGATTTATCTTTGGGGGCAAGATTACAGTTGCAAAGAACAACCTGGGACTGATAACACACATCGCCTCCCCCAGGCTTTCCAGCCATTGGTAGTCCTATTTCATTCACTTTCCATGGCCAAAGGTGTCTGGTTTGCTTTATGTATTTATTGATTTATTGATTTTTCTGGTATTACTGACTAAAATATATTACCTCTTTTTCTCTGGTGAGTATGTGCAGGTTTAGAGTTATGCTAAGGTTTAATTTTGTTCTGCATTTCCATGTACAAACAGCACTACGAAAACTGAAAATGTATGATTTTTTTTTTTCTTTTTCCCATTTGCTCATGTCCTCAGCTTCAGCAGCTGAGTGCTGCTAACATGCAGCTGATAAGGCTCTTCTGCTCTGGGAATGGTGTAGCATCTTCTTTTAAATAACTCTTCTTTGACCAGACACCTGCTTGCTTAATGAGCTCCCGCAGCTCTGTTTCTAATCAAAAGTGTGATTGGCACCTACAAATACCCAAATACACTCCCCCCCCCCCCCCCCCCCCCCCCCTTCCCTTAGAAACAGGCGTAAGAGTTACAGATGTGAGAGTAGAGTCTGTGATGGTTGTTTGGTCTTGTTCAGATGGCGACTATCTATGTGCCTTGCTGCGGAGAGAAGGCAGCTGCGGGAGCGTGTCTCTGGCTGAAGCGTGCAGGCACCCTTGGAGCCCCTGTCCTGCCCAGCATGGCAGAGGCAGAAGAAATGTTCCTCCTCTTCAGGTGGAAAACAAAGGACAGAATATTTGGATTACTACTGGAGAATGATGTTAGGCAAGTATCTCACATATGTTATCTGTTTAGTAGTTCTTAGAGAAAACAGCAGAGGATGGAGCAACCTCCACGAGATGCGCGGTAGTGAAGATAGTATAGTTTGGATAGGAGCCAGGTTGGCAAGTTCTTTGCTTTAGAACGTATTTTAAATTAATTCCTCCCCTAATATTCTTTTACATGTAAAGAAAGAAAAAACTAACGTATGAGCAGTTACCTAAGCTTACTCAGGATAGTTCACTATCCTGAGGTAGCTTTCAATATCAATTGTGTTGAAGATGAAGGTGTTTTCATAGGGGCTGCAGAAATGAAACCTCAAAAGACTGAAACCATTTGATCAGTTTTTTAACACATACAGCTGACGTGCGACAGATTTTTCATGTAACCTCCAGCTGCCAGAATCCTTGTTGTTTCTTCTGAAGATGGCCCTTTAGAGAAATGTCCCCATGAAATCTGCTTTCCTTTCAGTTTCATTGTGAACCTCTGATGACTTTGTTTTAGTACACTGAGAACTTCAGGACCTTCCGTACTGTTCCCTTCCTCCCTCTAGGTCATATTCCAGCAGGTAATAACACTGTGATTGTGATTTTGAAGGGGGTGAAGGTGAAAATGCATGTCTGATGCTGGTGGGCTGTGTGCTGGAGCTGCTTTGCCCCCACAAAGGACCACGCTATTGCTTTTGCTGGGTTGGTAGAGACCTATGGTTTTTCAGGTGCTGGAGCCTGACCTCCTAAGTTGAATTGCAGCTGGGTCAGATGGTAAGCAGGGGTTCTGTGAGCGACCCACGAGGATCCTTGTTACCTCCAGGTGCCTGACAGGATCTGTAAGTTGCATGAAATCCTCCAGCAGAGGTTGCAATTGCCTCCAGGCACCTGACAGACCTCACGTACGCTCCAGCAGCTAAAATCGGTGAGGGCTGTGAATTGCAGTTCTTCCTCTCCTGGGACATACGAGCTTTTCCAGCTGCACCAGAGGAGTCTGTAGATTCACAGATAACCTCCTTCAGGTCAGGCCTATGCCGATGGATTTTGAGAAGTTTATGAACAGTTATTCCATAGAACTTACACATAGGGCAACAGAAGGACTCTGATTTATATGGAACTGCAGACAGCAGATAAACACCTTCAGGTTGTTACAATAAATACGTTCGCTTATCACAAGCGAACTGCAACTCCCTGCAACTGTTTATGTTTTACCCTTTACATTTCTTTCTGCAAAGTTGGATTCACATTCAGAGTCTGTAGTCTGCAGCTTTGTGTTTCAAATACTGCAGGGGAGGGTTTGTTTATTTTTAAAACTCCCTCTGTCAGACTGGATTACATAAAAATCCAGTCATTTAAATTTTATAATTTTTTTGCTTTTAAAGAAGCAAGTTGTCCACTTTGATTTCTCTGAATTTAAGTCAACACTGTTACTTTGCAAAATGCGCATTGAAACCCTTCAATTGATACTTAAACTAAGCTTCTGTTGGGTCTGATGATTATCTGAGTTATGATTCAGTTGCTCTGTATGAACCATTGTTGATTTACAATTGTTTGGGCAAGGACATATTTAAAACTACATAGAGCCTTCTATAGGCAAGGGCTGCAAAATGAATCCCCTGTTCTGCTCCTTTGCTTATATTCTTTTACCGTGTCATCTGCAGTATTCTCCATCTGGCACGACGTAATTGTGCCTACCTACCACAACGCTTGTGCTTCCATCCTCTTTCCCAGTGTTTTGTTGTGATAAAGTTTTATTTGCTTGTCTGAAGCTGGTGTATTGATGGTGTACGTTTGAAGCTCTGTATCTATGACCCTTTGCTAGCTGGGAAGGATCCCTCAGTTTTGAGGCGGCTCATGGGAAGGCTCTGTCTCACACACAGATGGACTTGCTACTCCACTGTCTCCCAGAGGGTACTGTCAAACTCCTTTTCACTCAAGTAATTTTCCAAAATTGCTGAGCTATCCTGGACGTAGGCTGGGAAGCGCCATAAATGGCCATTTCACCATGCTGGAGAATTCTTCCAAACGCTTTCCTCCGCCTGTTGCTGTCTCTTGTCTTGACTGAGTTCAGCTTTATTCATTAGC
This sequence comes from Leptosomus discolor, assembly GCF_034619465.1. Lineage (NCBI taxonomy): Eukaryota > Metazoa > Chordata > Aves > Leptosomiformes > Leptosomidae > Leptosomus > Leptosomus discolor. The sequence continues at coordinate 19,414,435 of NC_141402.1, read as the reverse complement.
TTGGCCTTTCCCAGTGCAAGGCCATGCTGGTGGCAGGAGTTCCGTTATGCACGATGGATGGCAGATGTACATCTGTTGTCTGACCACTTAATCCGGTGGATCCACATAGATGTTGAATGTGCCAGAGGAGAGGAAACGGATGCATTAAAACTTCCCTGGTCAGGAATCAAATGCCAGAGCGGCAGCTTCCAGCTACGGCTGCTAGCTGAAGACAAGGGGGCTAGAACTGGCATGAGGTCCTGCTAGAATAGTCCTTGTCCTGTTGATTTAAAACAGGTGAAGAAGGCAAGTCTGTTTTGCAGCAGTGCAAGTCCTAGGCCAAGAATGATGCCCTGCACAAACCAGTCCTGGTCTGAGTAGTAGCTCTGAGATTCTTTGATAACAGAAATAAATACATACTAAGAACCACAGAAAAGTCTCACTCAAGCAACATATTTTGAACAAGTTTACAGATTTTTCTCCACACAATATGCTTTCCAAAAATATTGGCACTGAAAACTGCTTGATTTCATATCTAAACCCAAACCAGACCTCATTTCTGTTCTTCTGTAGTCTAGCCCCATGAAATTTCAGCAAGAGCTTTCTCTAGTGTGTTTGCTTCAACCTGACCTCAAAAAAAAAAAGTACCTGAAAGTGCACCAAAATTCACCCATTTCAAGACTTTTAAGAGAATATCTCTGATGCTGTAAGTGCTGAAAGCATTCTGAGGGCATGATCATTCAGACTCAAACTCTGCCAGCATAGAGCGAAGACTTCTTTTTGATTCTTGCTACATTTTGGATTTAACATTTATCTTCCATTCCAGAAGACATTAAAATACTTTTTTTTTTTTTTTAATAGAGGTATATGCAGCTACAAACTCTGTAGATCTGCTAATATTTTAAAAAAGATCCACTGGATGTAATCCTACCACTTGCTCCTGATTTAAACTATCACTGACTTCTCTGGAAGATTTTTTTAGATTAAGCTGTACAGCTCCAGAAAATCCATGTGCAATAAAACGTAGAAAGCACAAAAGGTGCTTCCATTTTGATACGAACAGAAAGTCTGTAAATTAGTTCGATGTGCCTAATAACTTTCAAAATTGTTTAAAGGCGGAGTTTAAATAAGCAGCTAAGTTTTCAGCAGATGCTCCTGGACACCTGATGTCCAACGCTCCTGAAAAATCTATCTATTCAGATGCTGAAATACAGATGAAGGCATCCTCTATATTAATGACCTGGTTTTGGGAAGAAAAAAAAAAAAAAGAGCTTAACATTTGCTTATATTAGACTGAAAAAAACTGGTGGAATTTTTGTTTTATTTTTTTGTCCCTCACTTGAGCTGCCTTTTTTCCTAAGATGAAGAGGCTTCACTTTCATTCTTTTTTCTACACAGGTACATTTATTATTGAATAAGCACCATCATGTGCTCAGTGTGATTAAAAAAAGAAATTCAGGCCTTGCACTCAGGTGGCTCACAAGAGAAAATAAAAACCCCAAGGGATGTCATGGGGGATAGTACTTGCTTTCAGCACCTCTTAAAGGCATAAAAGCATCTTCTTCCCTATTTCTGTTGTGTGCTGTAGTTATGGATGACATTTCTCCAGCACAGGCAAAAGAAGAAGAACACTTTACTAATTTTCTAACGTAAGATCCTGGAGAAATACTGGTTTAACGTGTGTGCGTGTGTGTGTGTTTGTGTGTGTAACAGTTGTAATACGCATACATTTTTAAAGGGATGTGTTACAACCTTGTGGTTTCAGAAAGACTTGATTAATACCTCCCTTTCCAATATTGGCATAGTAAAGGATTCTTGTAAGTTAGACTTTTGCACTTTTCCAAAAGCTGTGTTTGGAACAACATCGCTATTTCATATTAAATTTGAAGATGAAACCAGTAGCATACTACCATACGCATTGAATCTGAAGTAGGTGAATGCCCATTTTCAGGTGCTTGTAGCCACTGTTACAGAAAATTGAATTCAGCTGCATCCTCAAAATTGCTTTTGAAATTTCTTTACAAACACAGAAAAAGACTTAATCTATCACAGTAGTCTTCTCATGTTCCAAATACTTATATTATGAAAACCTCAACACAACAGAAATTATATAAAGAATTCCTATTTGACACATTAAAGACACAACATTTTAAATTTCATTACTGCTTTCTCGACTGTGTGTCACAATTCTGTAAAGATCAGGTTCTTGTGCTGAATTGGGAACATCTTCACTGGGATGAATCTATTGTTTCCCTGCTGAGTTCGGTGGTTTCAGTTTGTAGCCTGCTAAAAAGTAGGAAGTTCTGCTTAAATTGCAACAAACAAAAAAACCTCGTACCGCAATCTCTGTGGAAAAGAGCCCTCTGAGCACAAGTAAGGATCGCACAGATTTTCCATCCAAGCCAACAAGGGGGCTCTGAAGATGCAAAAAGAAGCTGGTAGCACGTTGCAACAGCTGTCAAAAGAGGCTGCACCCCTTCTTCGATGACCTGAGATGCACTCCTTAGTTAAATATTTGTCTTCAAATCAAGAGAAGAAAGAACTGAAAGATGTTTTGTACACAGGAGCTTGACAGTCACAGAGTGGTTGTGGGGAAAAGTCACAGAAAATCACCATGTAAACACTTCTCCTGCTTCCCAATCAAAATTGCTCTTGGTGCAAGAAATGAAATCTACACTATAGCCACTATATATCTACATACTATCAGGTAGCAAGCATGTACGTAGCATTATTTCACTTATCAGTTTACTGGATTAGCCAAGCCACTGTCATATGTTGTTGTAACTGATACGGTATTTTGGGAGAAAAGAAGAGAAATTTTGCTCCATGTTTTTGCCTTAGGTAAAGAACACTATACATCTGTATACTCTAACACTTATTTTACAAAGCATGTTTAGTGACTCAGAAAAAAAGCTAATCCAGATTTGCACAAGGAGTTCCCTTTATTATTAAAAATATTTGTCAGCATTAATATTAACCTACTGAAGTTTTTGAAACTGAAGTCTTATAAATGCACAGGACACATATACAGACATATATATATATACATGTGGAATACACACGTTACTCAGTAACAATTTTCAGTTTTATGCTAACTAGAAATCAGCCGTGACTTCATGATATTTTCTCCCCTGTATGTTAAGTCAATGACCTATTTAAGTATGTTGGCAGCAATTTGTATGTCTTGTGACTTTACATTTCACAAAGAAATACTGTGTTGTGTGTTATTTACATTAAAAAGATGTACTCTGTAAAACTTCACCTTTGTTAAAAATCACTTTATCCTTAGTATTTAAATTATTTCATGCTTTCAAAAGGCACAATTAAGTATCTAATGAGAACTTCCATTCAGTGTTACACATAATACAAAAAGAGAAAAAATGTTTGAGACATCAATGATAATATTTTAAATATATTGGCATAGGAAAGTAGATGTCTCTTTGCTTTATTAAACTGACAGTTCAGTTCTGAAACTTTATTTTGAAAAGATTTAAAAAGGATTTGTGTCTTTAGAAATAAAAAATATAAGAGGCATATCTAAAAAATATAGAAGAGAAAACCCGATTGTTACTACTAATGAAATAGCTGATGACAAAATAGTAGTCTTTTTGATTTTGATCACAAAAAATAAACTGGTAGTGACAGGATATGATGGATAGATTTGACATCCTGGCAAATCACTGTCATTGATTCAATTATTCTAATTCAGAATAAAAGCTGTATACAGTATGTGTTTATGCTACAGTGGAGTTTTTTAAGTGATTGACATTCATCATATTAGTTAGACAGTTTTAAAAGCTATGTCTTTGTTTTACACAGCGTTGTCAAGAAAAAAATAAAGTAGAACCTGGATTGCAGAATAAAAAAGCAAACCACTTAACCAACTCTTGGTTCCAAACCCATCAAAATAAGTTACCATTATTGCATCCTATTAACACGTTCTTTGAAGAGTCGGTTTCATTCCAGCCATGTAATACACTATTATACAGACTAAATTTTGAATCTGTAATGCAATCTTACAGCTGGGTGGCTCAGAAGTTCTGTGGAGAAGAAGATATTACTTTTCAAAATGGAAGTCAGCCTCAGAAGAAAGAATGCAAACCACTTTAATTTACAGGTCAGCTTTGCTTTGCCGTTCTTTTGTTTGATGAGATATACACAGAGGTACATACAAAATAGTTAGAAGTTCATAAATTGTCTATTTGAGGGTACAGAAGCCTGAATTACTTGTATATTCTGCCCTGCTTTAGACCAGCATGCTGCGATACCCTTCCCCGAGCTCAAATGCACTCTTCTGGTTTTCTAGCATTAATGTAGCTGTCGGTTTGAATTTCAATCTTGAATTATGTCTGTTGACATAATTTCATAGTGCTGACTTCAATTGTTTAGGATTACTGTTTTGAACTACATAAGGAAATAAATTCTTTCCTCTATGGTTGGTAAATTCCATTCAAGTGCATTTTAATGCATGCAGTAAGACATAAGGCAAAGTAATTATCTATAATATATTCTGATTCGAAAAAACACCATTCTTAACTACTGAAATATTAGAATAAAATCTATCTTATAAATTTTAAATTTATTATTACATATTTAATAAACTAATGTAAACATTTCCTGAAATTTAAGAATGGTATTTCAATTACAGAAAATAATGTTTTCAAAACCATAACTGCATAGTTTGCTTTTGGAATAACACGTGACAATGAATTGCTTAGTTTCATTCCTTTATTTAAGTAAACCATCCAACTTAACTCATTATTCATACAAAATATTAAATGTAAGTATATAAAAATTCCATTGGGAAAAATATCCCTTCATTTTTATTGTAAAAAAAAAAAAATCTAGAAGTGAAAGGGTAAGAGGAATTTTTGCATTTTAAGGAAAGGAACAAAATACTGTATGTTTCCAGTCGAGCAGAACAATGGCAGGACCCAACATACCAGAAGCTTTAACAGAAAGCAAAATCCAAACAAGCCCAAAATTAGTACAAAGAAATCAGAAAAAAAAAAAAAAAAGGCGGCACCATATGATAACACGTATTTTTAAAGACTGCTGGGTCAAATCATTAAGAAAAATATTTATATAAGTCATTAACACTCATAATTAAAGTGTCATATAAATCTGAGTGAAACTGCTAAGTAGAAATCACTAGAAGTCCAGGTGCTTCTTGCCGATGGCCATAGCACCACATCCTGAGCTCAGCAGTTTGGCGGATTCTGCCAGATCCTGTTTGCTTGCGCGGCTCACTGTGTCTGACAAGTCTGGAGGCAAATGTAGTCGCTGTGGCAGGAGATTTTCAGGAGGGAGAGGGAGAGAGAGATGGGGAGAGAGAGAAGAAAGAGAGAGAGGAAAAAACAGGGAGGGAAAAAAAAAAAAGAATAATTGCAGTAGGATTTATTTTCTACAGCATATTTCAAAATGCAGTCTTTTTCCTGACTGATCAATGTTTACTCACACAAATAAAGCACTTCCCAGACACTCTGTTAGGCTGACCTGGAAACAGTTTTGTATGTTTTCAATATATTGGACTCTGTAAATTGGAATAGATTTTTTCCTCACAAAAATTTTCAAAACAAAATCCAAATTTGCTCAAGGCATCTAACTATATCTACGGGCATTTTTCCTTTAAAAACAAGGGTTTTGCCCGAATGCTAACCCCTACATAAAATCCTTTGACTTCTATGGCATTACAATATAAGCATAGTTTTATCTCAAACATGCGTACTTTGCGGCAGAGTCTGAAAGGAGAGGGTTCACCCTGGTTGCAGCACTATTCTGTTAAATGTTTCTTCTTCATATTCTACTGATAGCTGTTAATAAAATCATGCAGTGACAGTCATTGCATTTGTATAAGGCAATCATATATGCTAATCAAACCTTGCCACCCCTTGTGAGTTGCAGGAGCAACACCTCCAGTCTACAGATGAGGAAACTGAGATACAGGTTTCACGGTTGTCCACAAGCCCACAGTCCTTGCATAGGAAACCTTATTTTTCAACTATGACAAAAATATTTCAGCTCTGCCTCTGAGGATCTTTTAGACTGGAGATCTATAAAACACATGACATTACCATTTAGCTTTTGTAAAGTAAGGTGAAAATTGATGTAAAACTGTGACTTTACTTGGTTAATTACTGGCTTGTTTTTGGACACAGTGAGGTACTGAAAGCTGGCCAGATGAGACAGTTGAGCATCTTCTACACAGTGCAATAATTTATGAAAGTGGTATCATAGAAGGAGCACATTTCTTGAAAGATTTAGTAGGCAAAGGCTAAACTGCATGGCTCTTCTTTTAAAATGCACACGCTTCTGAAGGGAACAGGCTAACAGTAATGGCTGCAAAACTGTATCAGGAAGCTGTGCCGACTATCCATATTCTCTGCTTTTGCTGTGTTTTTGCTTTTATTGCAACACGTAAATACAGCTGCCTTTTATTCTATACCTTTGCAATTTTTGTAGGATAAGATAAGAATTCAATTAAAAGGCGTAAGAAATATCTGTATTTACAGTGGGCTGACTGTTCAGCTCATTGCTGGCTTTGAGATCGTGCAATTAGGCATAACTTGCGAGGTGCTCCAAAGTACTTCCTACAGCTGGCTTCTCCTGGTTGTGGGCAGCGCAGGGAGAAGGACGTGTACTGGGCTGTTGTCTTCTCCAAGGGAAGGAAATGCACAAAGGAACACATAAAGGAACACATGCGGAGTACAAAAGCCTGCACCCAGGGTCAGATCACATACCCTCAGTATTGAAACCAAAGAACTGTGTGTATTTATTTGTAGCACTTTGCCAATAAAGCATAATTTATGTATCTAAAACCATGCTGTGTATATACCATTTAGTAACTATGTCTCTCTTACATTTCACCATATTAGAATCTGTGCTGTGGTATGGTATCCTTCACTTACAGTTCTTCCCTTATTCCTGAGAAGGTCAAGCACGGTGGTGGATATGAACTGTGATCCATGATGCCTCATTTCTACATCAACACAATATAAACTAGGGCCTATCTTGTTTGTCTGCTGAGAAAACACGTTTGCTAGGAAAGAGCCAGTGTACAACTTGGATGGTATGAGGGGGGCTGTAAGCACTGGAAAACAAAGGGCGAGGAAAAGCTGGGAAGTGCAGGGGAGCACCTGGCACATATTTCAGTCACATTTTCTTTTCAAAAAAGTGTACAGTAGTCTGTCAGCAGGGTACAGGTTATTTGGTATGTGGGAAGTGGAGAGACAAGGGAACTAATCCAGCCCACTCACTGTTAGCATCTCTCTGCCCTCACCGGGGAGCAGAGAGGTGGCTTCCTCTAGGGGAAAAGTGGTACTGCTGTCTTCCTCCTGCAATTACTGACCCTTTTGCTAAGTCTGCCAAAGGGATTCAGAGCAAGGTGATGAAGAGCAAACAGAACTGAGACTCAGCAAACTCATCTTAAGCAAGGACCAGCTAATACAGATAGGGAACAACCGTAAACCCTGCCACACTGGCTTGGACTCAAAGTGTGGTCAAAAGAAAAAAATCTTTGATGTTTACACAGCTTCTTTGTCAATGCTGTGTTTGTTTGCTAATACATATTATAAACAGAAAATAGATAGGAGAATACTTATCAATTTGCAAAGACTCAGATAGGAAAAGTAAAAATTAAAGATGCTCAGATTGGATGGTGGGACTGAATGAGACTTTTACAGATGTATTTGTTACGATACAGTGTCATTACACATGTATATACCCTTGTTCCTCCATCTTATTCAGTGAAGAGGATGCACACTGCTCATTTAGTGGCTGGCTATTCAGTATTTTGTTTTCTTGCCACTGTTTACTCTGAACTTTGCTGACATATTTATTGTACACTATTGAAACCTTGTTCTGAAGACAGAATGGCTTTCCAATAGTACATGTCAGTATATAGCACTTGAACGCTTCACAAATACCAACTGCGTTATTTTCCTAATATTCTTGTAAGATAAGGCAGCAAAGTTACTTCCATTTTAGGGACAGGGAATTGAGGCACATAAAACACCTGGCAAAAGGTATCTACTAATTTCAGAAACACAATCCAAGGCATTTAGGACTTGCTTTTCCAGAATGTTTAGCATTGCACAGCATTTCACATGATCAGATGCTAACTTCATTTGTGGCTGTGAGTGCTCAGTATTTCTTCAAGAACCCCAAGTCAGGCACTTAAACAGCAAGAGACACAAAGTAAGAGTAAGAAATAAAAATAGTGGGTTGAAGCCACACGATCACACAGAAGCTCCGTAGTATAGGCAGAGACCCATATACCTTTCACATATCCTTCAATTGTCTTAATTACGACCCCACACCTCCTGCAACCCTTGCCCTCTCTACAATCCCCATTTTCAAACATTACATCAAATTGCTGGTTCTCCAGGAAGCATATTTCACTGTGTATGCCACCTTCATCCTCAGATCAGATGTATTCTGAACAACAAACAACACTAGGGTCCTCCGAAAACAACGGGATGTTATCCTGCTCTTAAGACCTGAATCATAGCACTCACCGACACTACCTCTGAACAAAGCTTGAATAGATGTTTCAGAATATCATTCCTTACATTTTCTGGGTGCAGCTTAAAAATATAAACAGGGCTGCAAATATTAATCCTATTAAATATTTCAAGACTATTAAAAAGAAATTCTAAATTTTAAACCACAAGCAAACTGGAAATTCATTGCACGGCATTATACAGACATCCACAGGTTAAACAACAGGCCTTTATTTTTGGCACCAATAGGGACACTGCGGTCACTTGAACTAAGGCAGTAAGTGATAGCATGAATAGGCTGTGATCCTTTCTGAACACCAGCATTACAGAACGATCAGACATTTTCACAGATATTTGCTGACCACAGAGAAACAATCACATTTAAAGTCCCAGTTTAGGACAAAATGTTTGCTGTCGGACAGACTTCTCTGCTATTTCTGAGGCTGTGACCTCCACCCCTTTCAATCTCTCTTTCTCTTATCAGCCTGATAAGAATCAGGCTGATTTTGCTTACACTGGCAATCCCAGTCCTTGTTGTCAGGCCTCCCATCCGGCAACTGGTCTTCATGACAAAATCGCCCCTTCTCCAGCTGCCTGCACTCCCCAGCCTCTGCATCAGACAGTCACAGCTTTCTGCTTCCAAGCTCTTCTTCACTCCTGCTCCCGCCAGTCTAGGGTTTCTCTTGCCCATTTCTGCCCATATTCCATCCCCTGCTCCCATTCCTAATGCCTCGGTCCAAATTCAGGGCCAGGCCATCCTTCCTTGCTTCAGCTCCTTGTCTTCCTCATCCCCTATTTTGTCCTCCTCCTCTTTTCTCCTGTTGTTCTTCATCTGCCCTTCCGTCCCCTGCTGGCACTGCTTGCTGCCCTCACTTTCTGCCCCTGCTCCTCTCCTCTGCCTGGCAGGCAGAGGCAGTGGTTTGCCCCCAGGTCTGAAAAGCAGGTACACCCCTGGAAAAGGGTCAAGCTGAACACACAGTACTGAGTGTGCCTGGGCCAAATAGGTGGATTTTCACAGGAGAGCAAAAACACGTCCCTGGCATAAATGCTAGACATAAAATTGTGTATTTTCATTTGTTCTGCTAAGTAATGGAAGACTTTCATTAAATTATTCCAGCATGTGGATAAACACAAAACTTCCTGTAGCCCACAGCAAGCTGGTAGGGCAACAATATTTTAAGGCAAAATGGTTATAGTCTGGCAAAAGTAAATATGCAAGTGAAAACAGGATCCTATAGCCATCCTCCTTGTGATACTGTCCTGAAGCCTGTATCAAAGAAAGGTAAAATTTGTCAGTGTAAAAACTAGGCAAAGCTGGAGTAAACTTCCTTTGTGCAAAGTGAATTGTGTATCTGCATTATTATAGCGTGTTTAACTACATGATGACACACTATTTTCACCCATGTAGGCTGCAGAAAGGTTTAAACTTAGGATCTTCAGAATCAGACTCTAAGCTCCATTCACTCGATTAAGAAATAACTGGCTGTGGAAGAAGGCTGTTCCTGTACAAGGCATAGCTAGGGAAGGGGCATGATGCGAGTGCTGGTGCTTCCCGCCTGCGCTGTGTCGGGCAGGTCCCAAAGGCTTTGCGGTGATAGGAACAATTTCACTGAACCCAGCTAAGCACACAGCTTTAGGGCATGCATTACGAAAGGAAAACATTTCAGACAAAACTTATTACATACTTTGCCTCTGCTCCTCCCTCTGCCTGGAGAAAACTTCTAATTACTTTATTTGTTCTCAATGGGAAAAAAAAAATAGAGGTGGAAGATAAGAATATGTAAAACGACAGGCCAGAAAGGCCACCCAGCAATCAGTGAGTCCAGACCCAGCACTGAGGACCAAACTGATGGTTTTCTGACACTGGTCCGCCTTGTAAGACTGGGATGTAAAGATCCAAGTCATGGCTATTCTAGGAACTTCCAGTGGGCTGGTACGTTTGGCTGGAGTGTAATTTCTTTTTTTAAACCAACAAAATCCCTAGAAGACAAAAATACTAGCAAGTGCTTTTGCTAGGGTAGCTTATTGTATCAAGGGGACTGTTTCAGAGACGACTTATAAAAAACAGACTTTCCAACATAAGACTTTTTTTTTCTCTTCAGTATTAAGAGGATTGACCAGTAGTTTTCCTAGCAACCTCTCCTGATGTTGATTATGTCTCAGTTACAAAACACATAGAAACAGTACGCAGGCTTTAACTGACTATAAAAGGGGTTGAAAATGAAGGAAAAATCATATGACTGAACCTAAGTAACCAATGACAGGTTAAACAAAGAGCTAGCTACCAGAGATAATGTTAAAGAACTGATTACTATACAACCATACATATAAACTACACATATTCTTCTGAGGAATGTACTGGCACTGCATTGTGGAAGCAACTAGTGAAATCCAGTATTACACCTACATGGTATAAGCAACAATCAGTTCATAAAATTACTTTTCAGATTTGAGGAAACGTGTGGCTGTACAGATTGTTTTTATAATATATTTTAAAATACTCAAATTATTGAGATGTAAGATACAGCAAAATTTCATAAAATTAATTGAGGGTTACTAAAATCACATACTCTATAAAATGCTTTAAGCAATAAAAAGTATAAAAATGTTTAGCAACAATATGATAAGCAGATATACATATATTGGCAAAAATCTAAACCCAAAGTAATTCTTCATATTACTCCAAAATCAGCAGTATATTTTTGTAGCTATTATAAGTGTAATACTGCAACAAACAAATACATAAAAACATGAGTGATGCCAAATCATTGAATCATAAAAAAAGAGGTGGTAGCTTGTTCTTAATTTGATATATAGTAAAGTAATTCCACTGAAGTTAACTCTGACTTTGCTAACAGTTACATGAAGCTTTAACAACTGAACCCACACTTTACAAAATCAAACTTAAAAAAAAATCTTTACAATTCCATTTATTTGGATCTTTGGCCAAAGACATTGCTTATTAGTCTACTATGGCTGCAGTCCTGCCTTGGGGCAAGGAGATGGGTTAATGACCTCTCTAGATCCCTTCTAGTTCCATTTGCTACAACTCCATGAAGACTGAAGTCACCAAAGCTGAAGGGATTTGGTTTAGGGGGAAGAGGGGGGTGGGGAGAAGAATTTTAGGAATGCTGGGAAAATGAAAGATGCAGACTCCTAGTTGGGGAGCTTTATATCGTACTTATTTCTCTTTGAAGCAGAACTCTTGCCATTCCATAAAGCCAACACAAGAGAGAACAGGAACAGACAGTGGTACAGAGGCCAAGTTCCTGTTACTGTTCCCTTTTCTGCTAATGGTGCCCATAATGCACCCCTTGCATTGGGTTTCCCCTTTTATGTCTTTTTATTACCTCATTTATAAATACTAGCAATTATTTCTATTGTCATAGTACCCAGGAAAAGACCAGCATTTTTGTAGGTATCATGAAATAGGTGGGTTTTAAGGAGAAATTGGCAGGAAGTTAGGCATGCAGCTTTATACAACCTTCTCTTAGAGTTAAGAACCCTATTACTTGAAAATTATCAGACGGTCAAGTGATTGTCACCATTGCCTGACTGGAAATAGATTTCCTGATAATGAATAAGATCTCACAGGCAGGTTGGGGAAAAGGACATGGAGGCCTTCGGAAAAGAAAACAAGCAACTTAAGATTAAGAAAAGAGGGAGTGAGTGGAGGGATGCCAAATTACTCCACAGCCACTGAGCTGCCTCTTTATCTCTAAAGAAGGCTCCCAAAACGGGAGGCTTTAGCTGCCAGTGCTCGTGCCCAGCTGTGTTACGGTGCAGCTGCGCACCCCCAAACCGGGCTGCTGGGTGAGAAAGAGCTGTGCAAGAAGGAGCTGGTAAAGCCCTGCCAGGTGCTCCCCGCTTTGCTGGGGAGCTGCGCGCTGCTCGGGCCCTGGCCGTTTTCCCGTGCTGCTGCTGTTCCAGTGTCTGACCCATGGAGTTTGCTGATCTGGGTGTGATCCTCACCTGCTGCCCTGACTTCCCAGCTTGAAGTGGACTTGCCTTAGAACTATGGATATGTCTGGCAGTCCCAGGACTGGTGGTTGACCCTGGTTACCTTCAACCAGACCTGCTCTGCTATTTTTATTTGGGCAGCGGGGAAAGGACTTGAGAGCAGTGGCTGAGCCTGCCAGGGACATCGGGTATACCTTCAACGCACTGGCAACATGTGGCACTGATTCTCTACGGTGCCCCCAGCCACAGCTTCAAGGCCACTGCAATATGTCTGTTTATGTGGGGAAAGAGGTCACGAAAGAAGAGGTTTACCTGATGTCCCCACAGGGCGCATCTTGCATTTCTAACTGAGGTAGTGTCAAATGGTTACAAAGTCCTTCAGAGATACACGTTTCAGGAGCATCTTACCTTGCCAGTTAATGACTTTACTGCTTTCTTAACAAGTCATCATCAAGCACAGTAACTAACTGGTCTTCTTGGCAAAGCCAAACTACTACCTTTGGGCTTAATATAAACACAAAGATGTGCAGGTATGAAACTGTATTTCTTTTAGAGAGAAGAGTTTGTTCAAATATTTGACATGGAGGTGACTATACGTTTTGGCCTCTTCTCTTGCCAAGTTTGTCAATTGAGAGGTACTAGATATGTGTATTATGATGAAATGAATGATCTTTTATACAATATGTAGTCTACTGGAATGACACATCACTTCTGTTGACATAACTTTGTAACAACTCACCTACAAATCTGACAATATTGCTACGAAAAGATACAAAATCGAATGCCACAAAATCGAAAAATACTTCTGAGTTAATGTAAGCTCACTTCTCAATGATGAAACAGTAAGACATTACAAGCTCTCACAGCAAGGACGTGAAAAGTCAAATCAACCGGCCTAGACCTGTGTCAGACAGATATCATATGCCAGTCCTGAACTTTGGTTCACAAATAGTGATGGTGTCTCAAAATCTGTAATAGTTATCTTGTGGAGAGAATGGTGCCAAACTATCCTCCCATAACTGCATTTAGGTCTCAGGAAAACTATTTTTAACAAATTCACTATGAATCTCTTACTTTCCTGTTCATGTTACAGTTTTCTCAGTATTTTAACAAATTCAGGAGACAAACCAGTCGGTAACTACTTTTCTGTATAATGGACATGAACTCAGTTTCTTCTTGTTCTGCTATATTCACAGATGCTACATTTCCTTTTTTAAATCACAGCATCGGATACATTTTCTAAATTGATTATAAAGATAAAGGACTGTTAAAAAGAGGATTCTAAAATTTTCTACTTTTCAGGTAACTGTGATTGACTTATAACTAATCACAACGATATCAACCCATGTTAAAATAAGCACATCTACCATATGCATTTCCTATTTCTTTTTTTTTTCAAAAGTTGAAGCATAATCTGAGCCGTCAAAATTAATTATTGTTAACATCAGGTGTCGAGAGAAGGCTTCCACTAAGAATAGCTGATAAATATACTTCTACCTACATATCCCTGTCTGTCTGCTAAAGGACACATTGCTAATATGAAAATAATTTTTATATATAGCTAATAATACTTAAAATACTTGAACACGACTCTAAAACTCTTCTTTTCCATCTCTTATAGAATGTAAAATAAAACCCAGGGTAATTCTCACTTTCACCTCATTTGCAGGACAGCGATGCTTTGTTGTAGGTTTCCAATACTACAAAGAGATTATTTAAACAGTGACTTTAAAGACACCTGGTAAAATTAAGAGCCATTAATAAACCCACTTCCTTTGATGATAGATTTTGTAAAATCCGTTTTATGTTTCAGAATGCTGAATCTTAATATGTGCCTCTTCAGCGCAGCTTTCCAGCTTTCCATCTGCTTTACAGAAGCGATATGGTAATATCCAGAAGAATTCAATTCAAACTGTGCTGACTTGTTTGGATATGCCACACGGTAGTTTCTGTTCTCTGACCATAAAACTACGCAAAGTATTTAAAATCTGAATTCCTGAGTATGAATTTAAAACTTGGTTTATTCAAACACCGGCTGTTGCAGAGTGAAAATCTTTCAGAGATATTTGTACCAATAAAATTCAATTCTGTACGCGTTTGTGTAAGACAAATCCCTGGGGGATTTCAGATGGCTGAAGAAGCTCCAGTAACATGTGAGTAGAGATGGGTGGGTTTTTGTATGTGCAGCATTAGCCACTACTTTTCAGTGACAGGAAAGGAAAGCACAGACAATTGTCTGAACAAACTCTTTCATTCCAAAGAAAAACTCCAAGATGTGTTAAAGATGATTTGCTACATGTGAAGGGACACGAGGGAAAGAGAAAAATATGAATAAGATTTACCTTCTCTGACGCTTGAGAATGCTGAGTGTTTGGCACCACAGAGTGCTCTAAATCACACGTACAAATAACAGACCTGCTTTACATTGTACCTGCAGTCTCTGCGTAATGAAGAAGCTCCCGTGTTATAAAGGGGGCTGGATTAATCAGTGATGGTTAGAGGCTGTCCAAGGACTACAGCTGTTCAATTGCTTGTCTGATGCAAAGTTTAGAGAAATACATGGTAATCTTACAACCAGAACCATAAACAGTTACACAGCATACTATTGCAATACTTACTGATCCAGCTCTTACCAAGCACACATTGAAAGACTGTCTCTGTCCTTAAGAGTTTACAGCCTGAATACACAAAGTGGGTAAAAAGGAAGAAGTGAAAGATAAAATATCCAGGCAGAAGGAAAAATGTCATGACATATAAATACTGTATATAATGGCAAAGCTTTAATTTCCCTTCTAACTGAAAAAAATATTGCAAAGAGGCAAGTGAAAGAGGACAGGCACAGGGGAAGAAATTAAGGGACAAAGGGCTGAAGAGAAGATAGAATGAAGAAAGGCAAAGACAGAGGGCGGGAGGAGATACATTATCTAGGCATGTTATAGTTGAGATTGGAATACGTTGTCTAAATGCTGAAGGGAAATGCTGTTCCAAATTCAAACAGCAGTTCATGAGTCTGACGGTATAATCTATGTCCAAAGCAAGCAGACTAACATTTTTGTAGATCTGTTCTTTTTGCTGAATTTCTCCTCCCTGAGCTTACGTAAGAGGAGTGCGGGACCTATGATGCAAGTCTGAGTAATTCCAGGGCTCTCAGGGTAGTCCGGATGGACGCTAATGTTAATGTCACATTCTCTTCCTTGACGGATTCATTCAACCTAATTGCAGCTGTCTACAAGTCAGCCATTCAGTCTAACCTATATTATATACTTAGGATGAGATGAATCACCCTTGCAAGTGCTTGCCCATCTCTGTTGATTATTCAGGAAACCTGGATGACTAGCTTAAACTAAATTCTTAACTTAGAGTGTAAAAGGTCAAGGAGAGGAATTTAGTCCTACAATTACATGAAGCTTCTTATTGACTCAGTGCCTCCACTGTATCTTCTCTTTCTTTGAACGACATTGCAACATGCCACGAAGTATGGATTTCGTAGCAAACCACAGATGGCTCACTGGAAATGTTCCAGAGTTGCTGGCAATGCCCACGCTGCTCTACAACAACTTGGGTGTCTCTACTGGGAAGCTTGAGAAGTGTTCAAGACACTGTGTGTACAAACAAAGTAAGTGAGGAGGAGGGAGAAACAGCATTCAGAGACAGAAGCATCTGTTCTAAGAGGACCAACATACTACAATGTTACTCTCACACTCTAAAATTTCAGCTAAATTGGAAAGCTAACCAAATATTTGAGTTTGCACCCAAAGCTATCTGTTAAAGTTCACTGTAATCTACCAAGCTTCTGTCTCAGTTTAAATATTTTGTCACATTTCAGAAAACTCATTAATACAGCCATTTAAAAAACACCATTTTATCTGAGGGTGTGCAACAGAAACAACTGATAGAATGTATTCTGCCTCTTGATAAAATTGTCCAGCTAAATTTCAACACTTCACAGAAAGGTTATCCTCCAAGACAGGCAACTCGCACTGGCAAGTCTCCGTTACAAGTGCATTTCAATGCTTGATTTGCCAACTCAGAAAAAGAGAGACAACAGAAATGCAAACAGACTTCTGAATTGAACAGTTCTGCCAGCTATTACTAAAATACACATTGCCTACAAGCTTCCACTGACTTCAAGTATCTAGCAGTCTCTACAGATTCTATGAAACTTAGAGTTTAATGAAGTGCTTTCCTAAGAAGAACAGGAGAAAATGAGAGCTGCTCTGAGACTCTGGTCCAGCCCAGCTGTGGGCTGCCCCAGTGCTGCCCCAGCAGTTTTTCCTAGATTTGGCATACACTGACAATGCTGATTTCCTCCTATACATCAGTTGCAGAAGCTGTGCGTACAAACACAGAGTACGTAACTATACATGCAAACGCACACGTTACTTACGAGTGCACGTGAGTTACTGATAACGGCCAACGCGTCCACCTACAGAATCTCCCCAAGGCATGCAGTATTGCTCTAGAAAGCACCAAGACAGTGTGAGCTGTATTGGTTTACATTCGACTACACAACGCAAACCACCCATCCAGTACCTCCCGGAATGCCTCTCTTTCAAGAGACCAGTGTCACAGGTTTGGCAAGTCGCTGGTTACTGATGGGGGGGGGGGCAAAATGTAAATGCTAGCTGCGGGGGGGGGGGGGTGGTAATGTTTTATATTCAGAATAGCCCTATGCTCAGTAGTCTATTTACTTTTTTAGGTCAGCTAGAATTAGAAAATTTCCATTGCTAGGCAGCCCAGCACATCTGGGAAGCATTTCTGGGCGTTCAGACCTGAAGCACGCGCTGCCCAAGGGGAAGATTCATTACCCCGTGCTACACGGCCCGCCAGTCCCTCCCCCAGACAGCACAAGGGCTTTGGCAACAGGAAAGCGCCTTAACTTCGTGCAGAAACGTATTACATGACCAGAACACAACAATTAGCACATTTGTAAAGCTTCAGGGATAGGAACAATTTAACAGCTTTTTGAAGCAGACTAATTTTCTGGAACTTTTTTATCTTTTTTTTTTTTTTTTTAAAAATTATTTTTCTTTTCATGCATGGACAAGTTCTTCTTTGCTACAGGTATTTTCTGAGTCTGTCTCGGAGGATTATTATGTGTAGCGAAAACCAAATTATTCAATCACTTTAAAACAGTGCTAGAGAAATTAAAAGTGCTACGTAAGTGCAAACTGTTATCACTAATCTCTGTTTTAGAAGCAAGTATCATTTAGATAGATAAACATATTGCTGGTTTACAAAATTCTGCACATTTACAAACCAACGCTGCTAAACAGAAGACCAGTTTGTTTATGTTTGCAGCTTTTCACAAGCTAGAAACTTCAGCTCTGTAACGGCAAATGTCACTATCAGATGTTCCATGCTAAGGCAAAAACCAGGCCAGAAGAGAAAAAAAAAATATATTTCTGCTACCATTGCCTTCTCACCCTAAAAACCGGCACTGATATAGGAAGTATGTTCAGTTCTTGTAACTCCTAGGTAAGGATGTAGACATTATATAATTCAGATTTTTCTATCTCTTATTTTCAGTTCTAATTCCCCATGACTCATGAGGGCTACAGTTTAAAACCCCAGCTAACAAAGCCTTTTGTAGTACTACTAGCAAGAAACCTCAGACTTCAGAAATCACTGAAGTATAATATAATATCTGTAATACTGGATCAACCTGTTTTGGCATGAAAACATACCATGGCGTATTTTTCCTCAATGATGGATATTGCTTATACAAAAAAATAAGAAAATGGCATTGGTGCTAAAGTGGTTATGTTGATGACCCTTTGGGAAACCAATGCTTTAAAGGAAACTTAAGCACAGAATAAGAAGTTGCTGGAGAAAGGTTAAAAGACAGGTCACGCTAATTCCTTTTTAAATGACTCTATCTAAGACAGTAGGACTCAGTGCAAACTGAAACAAATATATTAAATATGAATGACAGAAACCGGTATCACATTAAATGCAAGACTTTAGTGACTAATTGAGATTAAAATAAACATTACTATTTATCTGGAAGCTGGGGAGAGAGGGCTGAACATTTGAGCAGATTCCTACATCAAAAATGTGTTTTGTACAGAAACTATATGTCAAATTACAGTTATTTTTTCATAAAAATCAGCTGTTTCTAGCAGTTATTTAGTT
Organism: Leptosomus discolor; assembly: GCF_034619465.1. NCBI lineage: Eukaryota > Metazoa > Chordata > Aves > Leptosomiformes > Leptosomidae > Leptosomus > Leptosomus discolor. The sequence goes on along the minus strand of NC_141402.1, from coordinate 19,395,860 downwards.
TTCTACTTTTCATGTGTCAGTATTTTTTTCATTTCACTTCTTTATTCCCTACTACAAGTAAGTCTCTTTAGAGCAATAAGATCTTTAAAATCCCTTTAGTGTTTAGAAATGTCAACAATGCAGTAGACTATACTTGATGAATAGGCCAGATAGAAAAACCTGCCTCAAGTTTTTAATTCAAGAGAAGTAAGGTGCTTTGAAGAGCACTTGATTTGAGATTTAGAAGCCTGCTGCTATTCAGCCAGACACTCTTGAGAGTTGTTAAGTCCTGACCCATAGCATGAAAACAGGTTGGAGGGAGGGAAGAAATTCTGGTAAGAAATATATTTTGTACTCCCTGTATAATTATTTCTTCAAATACCATTTAAACATGTCTTCCTATAAGTAAGTAAAAAAGTAAGAGACGAGGCAACCTTATCAGACGATCTTATTTGAATATTTTGAATGTAGCGGGAACTTGCCAGGGGGAAGAGCTACAGCACTGGAAAAAGATGAGGCTCTAAAGGAAAAAAAAATCTAAATGGTTCTTTCCATTTGAGTAGACGGCACTGACATATTAAAGCTTCATATTTTTGACAAGAGACATAGAAAACAAAGGGGTTTTCACTTCAAAATATGCAGTGGAAAAATATGAAATGGATTGGTTTGCTATAATTATAAAAAATA